>NW_026967977.1:0-146043 GCF_028390025.1 Pseudophryne corroboree
CCTTCCACCCCCCCCCCCCTTCCCCATGGGAAGGGGGGGGGGTTGTTTGGGTTAGCTGGACATTCCCCAAAAAAGTGACTGTCCTGCAAAAATTGGGATAGTTGGGAGGTATGTTCAAATACATTTATTGTTTTGCATGCAGGGTAAATACTGGCTTCTTTGACATTTAGCCACAAATGCTGCACAGCTGAATTACAGTATTACACTGCATTAACAGTTATGCTAGGACATTCCCCCTCCCAAATCTACCTCTCTCTGCATGTTACATCTGTCCCACAGTGGCGTGCAGTGAGGTCAGTGGCTAGTGAGGCACTACAGCCATAATGTCCGCCGAATCCTGCGATGACCCTTAGCCAATGCCCGCTACTGCCTCTGAGCCGATACCCGCTGCCACCGCCAATGGCTTACAAACTCGCCCACAATCAACTGACCCAGCCCTCCACCACTAATTTCTATCTCAGTCCGATGCCGCCAATGCCGCTGCCTGCCTGCTCATTGTTCTCGTTATATATTATACATTTTTAAGAAAAAAAAATGAGTGTTTGGACTGGGAAGGGTGAGGGAGGAGGACATGAATGCAATTTTGTTGTCCAGGGCTTCCATTAACTTAAAGGAGAAGGGTCTGAATGGGTTAAAAAAAATGCGTGAGGTCCCCCCTCCTTAGTATAACCAGCCTCGGGCTCTTTGAGCCGGTCCTGGGTTATTTAAATACTGGGGGAAAAATTGGACAGGGGTTCCCCGTATTTAGACAACTAGCACCGGGCTCTTAGACCGGTCCAGGTTCCAAAAATACGTGGGACAATAGATGTAGGGGTCCCCCCATATCTTTTAAAACCAGCACCGGGCTCCTCTAGCCAGAGAGATAATGCCACAGCCGGGGACACTTTTATGTAGGCCCTTAAATCAAGAGGTTCCTCCCCTCGAGGCACCCAAGGGCCAGGGGTGAAGCCCGAGGCTGTCCCCAGCACCCCTGGGTGGTGGGTGCCGGGCTGATAGCCATGTGTGTAAAAAAAGAATATTGTTTTTTCGTTGTGGAACTACAAGGCCCAGCAAGCCTCCCCCGCTTGCTGGTACTTGGAGAACCTCAAGTACCAGCAGGCGGGGAAATAACGGGCTTGCTGGTACCTGTAGTTCTACAACAACAAAAAATACCCAAATAAAAACACAAACACACACAGCGTGACAGTAAAATTATTGAGACAGGCTGTAGCATGTGGGTGCATGTAACCCTATAAAAGTGATGGATTGGGTGACTATTACAATACCCACTGTTGCTGTCTGAAAAATGATGGATTTATAGATTGCTCTGCCGAGACATGTTTTTTTCTAAAATGCACCACAGGTATGGATGGATAGTATACTTGACGACACAGAGGTAGGTAGAGCAGTGGCCTACTGTACCGTACTGCTAAATATTATATTATTTATTATTATTTATTATCCTTTATTATATGGCGCCACAAGGGTTCCGCAGTGCCCAATTACAGAGTACATAAACAAATAATCAAACAGGAAAACAGCAACTTACAGTTGACGACAATATAGGACAAGTACAGGGTAAATAAACATAGCTACATCAGCAGATGACACTGGAATAAGTATCAGGTGCAGAAGACTGATGGATTTGGTGCAGCTGAAGATTATTAAAGTAAGAAAAAGAGTAAGCACATGAGGAAGAGGGCCCTGCTCGTGAGAGCTTACATTCTTAAAGGGAGGGGTAGACAGACAGGGGTGAGACAGATGGGGTACATAGAGAGCATGGACAGAGGTTTAGGATGAGATTTGGCTGGGTTTGGTGAAGAAGTGGGTCTTGAGAGCCGTTTGAAGTTTTGTAGAGAGGTGGAGAGTCTGAGGGGGAGAGGTAGGGAATTCCAGAGAAGTGGTGCAGCACGTGAAAAATCTTGGAGGTAGGAGTGGGAGGAAGTAATCCGTAGGCAGGAGAGTCGGTGTGCATTAGCAGAGCGAAGAGGGACGGGTGGGAGTGTAAAGCGAGATAAGATCAGAGATGTAGATGGGAGAGGAGTGGGTGAGGGCTTTGTAAGCAAGTGTGAGAAGCTTGAAATGGATTCTGAAAGGGAAGGGGAGCCAGTGAAGGACTAGTAAGAGAGGAGAGGTGGACGTAGTGCGTTTGGTGAGGAAAATGAGCCCGGGCAGCAGCATTGAGGATAGATTGGAGTGGAGAGAGGTATTTGTCAGGAATGCCAGTCAGGAAGAGATTACAGCAGTCCAGTCTGGAGATGACCAGTGAGTGGATAAGAGTCTTAGTAGCATCCTGGGTCAGAAAAAGTCTGATCCTGGAAATATTTTTTAGATGAAAACGGCAGGTTTGTGAGAGGTGCTGAATGTGTGGTTTGAAGGAGAGGGAGGAGTCAAGGATTACTCCAAGACAGCGCGCTTGGGGGGTAGAGAAGATAGTAGTGCCATCAATAGATAATGAGATTGTAGGAGGTGAGATTATGCGGGAGGGAGGGAAGATGATCAGCTCGGTCTTAGACATGTTAAGTTTAAGAAAGCGCTGGGACATCCAGGAAGAGATAGCAGAGAGACAGTTGGAGATACGAGTGAGGAGAGTAGGGGAGAGGTCTGGAGAGGAAAGATAGATTTGAGTGTCATCAGCATAGAGATGATATTGGAAACCAAAAGAACTAATGAGCTTACCTAGTGAGGACGTATAGAGAGAGAAGAGAAGAGGACCAAGGACAGAACCTTGGGGTACCCCTACAGTTAGTGGAAGTGAGGGGGAGGTGGAGTCATGAGAGGAGACAGAGAATGAACGGTCAGAAAGGTAGGACGACAACCAAGAGAGGGCAGTGTTACGCAGACCAATGGAGTGAAGGATTTGCAGTAGGAGAGGATGGTCTACAGTGTCAAAAGCAGCAGAGAGATCAAGTAGAATAAGTAGAGAGTAGTGTCCCTTAGATTTAGCAGCATGGAGGTCATTGCATACTTTTGTAAGGGCAGTTTCAGTGGAGTGGAGAGGACGGAAGCCAGACTGGAATGGGTCAAGCAGTGAGTGTGAGGAAAGAAAGGAAGTAAGGCGGTTGTAGACAATACGCTCAAGGAGTTTGGAGGCAAAAGGGAGGAGAGAGATGGGTCGGTAGTTGGAGAGAGTGTTTGGATCAAGGGTAGGTTTTTTAAGAATAGGAGAGATGAGAGCGTGCTTGAAGGCAGAGGGGACAGTGCCTGATGAGAGGAAGAGATTGAGAAGGTGGGAAAGATGGGAACAAGCAGAAGAAGAGAGGTGGCAAAGGAGGCGGGAGGGGATAGGGTCAAGTGGTGAGGGGACAGGAACGAATGAGGGCCATGACTTCCTCTCCAGATGCATGGGAGAAAGATGACAGAGTTGGTGCGAGGGATGGGGAGGGTTGGTAAGGGATGGGAGAAGGCTGGTTACTGATAGTCTGGTGTGATGTGATGTCCTGACGTATGGAGTCAATTTTGGATGTGAAGTAAGTGGCAAAGTCAAGAGCAGAGAGTGAGGAAGGGAGATGAGGTGGAGGTGGGCAGAGGAGTGAGTTGAGAGTGGCAAAGAGGCGCCGGGGGTTGGAAGACTGGGAGGAGATTAGGTTCTTGAAGTATGACTGTTTAGCAAGAGAAAGGGCAGCACTGAAGGATGAGAGCATAAGTTTGAAATGGAGGAAGTCTGCCTTAGAGCGTGATTTCCTCCAGTGTCGCTCAGCAGTACATGAGCATTTTTGCAGATATCTGGTGCATTTGGTGTGCCAGGGTTGAGGTGTTAATTTGCAAGGGTGAATAGTCGTTGGTGGAGCAACAGAGTCAAGAGCAGAAGTAAGGGAAGCATTGTATGTGGAAGTGGCTTGTTCAGGGCATGAGAGAGAGAGAATAGGAGAGAGAAGTGAGTCAAACAGGGAGGAAAGGAATGTGGTGTCAATAGCTTCAATGTTACGCTTAGTGATGGTAGCCTTAGGAGGTAGAGATGGGGAAGTCGAGAGAGATAGGTTGAAGGAGAGCAGGTGGTGGTCAGAGAGGGGAAATGGGGAGTTGGAAAAATCAGAAATATCACAGCGGTGAGTGAAGACCAGATCCAGTGTGCTCCCATTCACATGGGAGGGTGAGGAGGTCCACTGGGAGAGACCAAGTGAAGAGGTGAGGTTAAGGAGTTTAGAGGCAGGGGATTGTGTGGGGATGTCAATAGGGATGTTGAAATCGCCTAGGATAATGGTGGGAATGTCAGAAGAGAGGAAGTGAGGAAGCCAGGAAGCAAAGTTGTCGATGAATTTGGAAGCAGTGCCAGGGGGGCGGTAAATGACAGCTACTCTAAGATGGACTGGTTGGAAGAGGCATATGGCGTGGACCTCAAATGTAGAGAATATAAGGGATGGTTCTGGTGGTATGAGTTGGTAGGAGTAACTAGAAGGTAAAAGGACCCCAACACCACCCCCATGGCGACCCCCAGGTCGGGGTGTGTGTGTGAATGTAAGGCCCCCAGCAGAGAGAGCAGCAGCAGAAGTAGTGTCAGAGGGCGTAATCCAAGTTTCAGTAATGGCTAGTAGGTGTAGGGAGTTGGAAATGAAAAGGTCATGAGTGGGGACCAGTTTGTTACAAACAGATCTGGCATTCCAGAGGGCACAGGATAGGGGGTATGAGTTTGTGGGAGAGATGTGAATTAGATTTTCAGGGTTGCTGTAGCGATGAGGTGGGATTAACTTTGAGGGCAGGGATGATGAGAGAGTAGTGATGGTACGGGTGCCTGAGCTAGGAGGGGAAACTGCAGGAGGTGGGCAGGGAGGGAGGTCAGTGTGATGTGGATGGGGGTGTGGGGAGGTGACAGGGAAGGGAGAGAGGGAGCAGGGCTGAGTTGTGGGGTAGCAGGACCATGGGGCAGAGGTGAATGAAAGTGGGGTAACAGGAAAGGTGGGGGAAGGAAACAGAGGGATGGAGGGGAGACAGAGGAGGGGAGAGAGGAGGAGGTGGAGGAGACTAGTGGGGGAAGGATAAAGATACATTATTAGGTAGACACTGAGTGATGTGGGGAGTATAAGAAAACCTTGACATAGTGTTAAGTAGGTAAATAGGTTGAAGTAGTGGAAGTAGGAGAGGAGACGGTAAGGCAATCCGAGCAGAAGAATTGCAGAAATGCAGGTGAGAAAAGCAGTGTAGGCTCAAGGGGTGTAGATTTAGTATGAAATGAGTCAAAAGCGTAGATAAAGTGGGTGCAGAAATGTATTTGGAGTGTAAGAAATGAAAGGATTGTGAGAGGTTTAAGAAGCAATGGTAATTATGTTAGATGTTTTAAGTGTTTGCAGGTAAAATTGCATTGGTGCAGCTGTGCTTAAAAAACAAAATTACAATAATACAGATACAGGCATTTGTAGGTGAAATGGATGGTTTATGAAATGTCCAAGTAAGGTAGTTCTGTGCTATGTAATCAGATGCAACAATCAGGAGGTGAGTGATCTGAGGAGTAAGTGACTCACATTTGTTATTAGTTCTTCAGTTTTCTTTGTTTTGTTAGATTGGTGTGCTTCTGTTTTCCTTCTTTTTCACTTCGATTGAACGCTGATTGAACACTGCTGTTATGTGTCAATTTTATCACTCTTTGATAAAAATGCACGCTTAGATCAATAAATGCACAGCCAAATGGCTTTGCACAGCCTACACCATTGGACTTAAGTAGAAGACTATTACAAGTGAAACCAATAATTGAAATCTGTAACCACACCCCACACCCTCAAATGCCAGGCAATAAATTACCTTAAAAACAACAACCAGGCATTCCACAAAGATTAAACTGGGTCTATATCATTCAAAACTTTAAAAAAGTACTTCAAAATCACATACTATGCAATAATGTTTCAATTTGCATTACCCAGCAGAATTAGCTTTGCATATATAGATATAGTGCAGCAGAATATATTGGTGGTTGTAGTCAATTGTAATTACCTGGAGGTGACAAGAAGAGAAGAAACGTCAATTCACAATCGATATCAGCTGAAGATAAATTAATGCTGATTGAACACTGCTGTTATGTGTCAATTTTATCACGCTTTGATAAAAATGCATGCTTAGATCAATAAATGCACAGCCAAACGGCTTTGCACAGCCTACACCATTGGACTTAAGTAGAAGACTATTACAAGTGAAACCAATAATTGAAATCTGTAACCACACCCCACCCCCTCAAATGCCAGGCAATAAATTACCTTAAAAACAACAACCAGGCATTCCACAAAGATTAAACTGGGTCTATATCATTCAAAACTTTAAAAAAGTACTTCAAAATCACATACTATGCAATAATGTTTCAATTTGCATTACCCAGCAGAATTAGCTTTGCATATATAGATATAGTGCAGCAGAATATATTGGTGGTTGTAGTCAATTGTAATTACCTGTAGGTGACAAGAAGAGAAGAAACGTCAATTCACAATTGATATCAGTTGAAGATAAATTAATGCTGATTGAACACTGCTGTTATGTGTCAATTTTATCACGCTTTGATAAAAATGCACGCTTAGATCAATAAATGCACAGCCAAACGGCTTTGCACAGCCTACACCATTGGACTTAAGTAGAAGACTATTACAAGTGAAACCAATAATTGAAATCTGTAACCACACCCCACCCCCTCAAATGCCAGGCAATAAATTACCTTAAAAACAACAACCAGGCATTCCACAAAGATTAAACTGGGTCTATATCATTCAAAACTTTAAAAAAGTACTTCAAAATCACATACTATGCAATAATGTTTCAATTTGCATAACCCAGCAGAATTAGCTTTGCATATATAGATATAGTGCAGCAGAATATATTGGTGGTTGTAGTCAATTGTAATTACCTGTAGGTGACAAGAAGAGAAGAAACGTCAATTCACAATCGATATCAGCTGAAGATAAATTAACGCTTATTGAACGCTGCTGTTATGTGTCAATTTTATCACGCTTTGATAAAAATGCACGCTTAGATCAATAAATGCACAGCCAAACGGCTTTGCACAGCCTACACCATTGGACTTAAGTAGAAGACTATTACAAGTGAAACCAATAATTGAAATCTGTAACCACACCCCACCCCCTCAAATGCCAGGCAATAAATTACCTTAAAAACAACAACCAGGCATTCCACAAAGATTAAACTGGGTCTATATCATTCAAAACTTTAAAAAAGTACTTCAAAATCACATACTATGCAATAATGTTTCAATTTGCATTACCCAGCAGAATTAGCTTTGCATATATAGATATAGTGCAGCAGAATATATTGGTGGTTGTAGTCAATTGTAATTAACTGTAGGTGACAAGAAGAGAAGAAACGTCAATTCACAATCGATATCAGCTGAAGATAAATTAACGCTGATTGAACGCTGCTGTTATGTGTCAATTTTATCACGCTTTGATAAAAATGCACGCTTGGATCAATAAATGCACAGCCAAACGGCTTTGCACAGCCTACACCATTGGACTTAAGTAGAAGACTATTACAAGTAAAACCAATAATTGAAATCTGTAACCAAACCCCCCCCACCTCAAATGCCAGGCAATAAATTACCTTAAAAACAACAACCAGGCATTCCACAAAGATTAAACTGGTTCTATATCATTCAAAACTTTAAAAAAGTACTTCAAAATCACATACTATGCAATAATGTTTCAATTTGCATTACCCAGCAGAATTAGCTTTGCATATATAGATATAGTGCAGCAGAATATATTGGTGGTTGTAGTCAATTGTAATTACTCAGCAGAATTAGCTTTGCATATATAGATATAGTGCAGCAGAATATATTGGTGGTTGTAGTCAATTGTAATTACCCAGCAGAATTAGCTTTGCAAATATAGATATAGTGCAGCAGAATATATTGGTGGTTGTAGTCAATTGTAATTACCCAGCAGAATTATCTTTGCATATATATAGTGCAGCAGAATATATTGGTGGTTGTAGTAAATTGTAATTACCCAGCAGCAGCTCTACTGCACTCAACATCACCAGTGCTCACAATATATATAATGCTATATACTATGCCATAGTGGTGCTTACTATATAACACCTCCTACTGCGTTCCCCCTGGCAATGAGCATGACACCCAGAGAGTGAAACCCCTGGCAATGAGCATGACACCCAGCACGTGAAACTCTTGGCGTTGAGCAGTTTTTGTAAAAGTAATTAGAAGCTTTACTGTAGGGCATAGTGTATCACAGATATTGTGGTGAGTGACATAATATGTTCCAAAGGGCATTAATGTGTGGGGCTTAACATGGTGGAAATTACTGTACTTTTTTCCCTGTGGTGGCCGAGGTCTGTTGGTGCAGGGTCAAGAACTGGGGTGTAAGGTAGTCTTTGCCTGCAAGGCTACGCTCATTTTATGGAGACCATACCCATACATTTAAGTGTGGCATTTACCTGCGCTTGCTCGCGGGGTGAGAACATCTCCCTAATTGAATTCAGCGATATGAATAGAGGTTGTGCAGCAGCCACAGAAAGGGTTAATCTCTGCAGCTTGTCACTAAATTACATTGTTGCAATTTTAGCTGGGAGCTGCAATAATTACTCTAATACATAACACAGCCAACACTTCTATATTCACACAATATACTGCATGGTGAATATAGAAGTGGTGCTTGCTAAACAGCACCTCCTACTGCATTCCACATCACCGCTGGTCACACTCATATCAGGCCCATAATGCTGTATACTATGCCATAGTGGTGCTTACTATATAACACCAGGTGCTGTGCAGTGGTCAAAACACACTAACTGGTCCCATGCTGTTGTTGAACTAAAGGCCTATACACACGATGAGATTCGGTCTATGCTAATAGGTTTAAAAAGGTTACATAAAAGCTACTTTATGTATTTATTCATTAAAGTTTTTAAGTTGTATTTTACAACCATACAATGATATGATATATAATGTATCGTATAATCATTACATAATGTTGATGGCATTGAATTGTCTCTGCCTTGACTAGTGGCAGCAGCTTCAGCACTAGGTGGAAGTGGATCTTGATCTTTCCCTATTTTACCCTCCACCTTTTTGTTCTCCATTTTTTAATGTGTGGAATTATATGCCAGTAATATATCTGGAATTAGACGGTGGTAATGTCTGGAATTAGATACCACTAGATAGATACCAGATATCACTGTGACTGGAATGATGACATATGCACAGTGACAGGACACTACCACAGCACCCTACAGCAGCCATATGCGGCACAAGACACTGGAGTATTAGTAATGTACTGTAGTATACTGAGCACCACAAGACAATGAGCAGTGATACGGAGCACTGATGAGGATACTAGAACTGACACTGAGCAGCAAGATGCAGCACTGGACTATTAGTAATGTACTCTAGTATACTGAGCACCACATTGCAGCACAAGACAATGAGCAGTGATACTGAGCACTGATGAGGATACTACTGAGAACTGACACTGAGCAGGAGAGACACACTACAATTTCATCTTGCGCCTCTTTTTTTATTTATCTTTGCATCATGTGCTGTTTGGGGCTATTTTTTTAAGTGCCATCCTGTCTGACACTGCAGTGCCACTCCTAGATGGGCCAGGTGTTTGTGCTGCCCACTTGGGTCGCTTAGCTTAGTCATCCAGGGACCTTGGTGCAAATTTTAGGACTAAAAATAATATTGGGAGGTGTGAGGTGTTCAGAATAGACTGGAAAGGAGTAGAAATTATGGTTATTGAGCTTAATACTATAGGATCAAAATTACCCCCAAATTCTATGATTTTAGCTGTTTGAGGTTTTAAAAAAAAATCACCCGAATACAAAACCCGAAAGGGTGGTTTTGCCAAAACGCGTCCATATCCAAAACACAACTGCGGATCCGAAACCAAAACCAAAACATGAAACACGAAAAATGCCCGCTGCACATCTCTAGTTAGGGGAGAAGCATGTAGCCTTGTAGACTATGCACAGCTATATCTAGAAAAATATACGATCTAATCTTTAACCAACCAATGCAAGAAAGTATTTAATGTGAAAATACGAAACACTAGACTAATTGGAGGTGCGCCCTAAAGCAAATTACAATGTTAGGATTAGGGGGTTCGGAAAGACCTCTAGTGTAAACACTACTATATACATTTTAAGATAGGAAGGTACAAATTACATATTCACATTGCATCTATGGGCTGGATTCAAGTGTCCCTTTCCTCCCTCAATCGTGCCCGTCAGCAGCTATTCTAATGTTGCTGCCAACGGGTGCGACATGTTTATTTCAGCTCGCTACCCCCAGGGGAAACAAGCTGAAATGTGTGCAAAGAGACCCATTTGGGCAACCAAACGGTGTCTTTTCATGATCGCGCCCATTACTTTATTCAGGTTTAGGTGCTTTGTGCACCTAAACCAGAGTGTAATGGGCGCAATAATTGAGGGCATTTGAATTTCCCTTATATGTGTGTGTGTGTGATATACACACAGACACACATACTGTATTTCTTTATATAATGGACACCTCAGTTTCTATTCATTCATGTCCTGCCCCCTACTCTGTCAGACCCCTTCCCCTCTACTTTTCTGACCCCAAACGCCACTCATTCTTGTTGAGTGCTGGTGGGCCCATTCAGAATTTTGCTATGGGGCCCACAAAGGTCTAGTTACGCCACTGGGCAGGGTTATAGAGGAGGCGGTGCAAGGCATCCTGGAAACAGTCAAAGCTTTAGCCTGTTGGTGCCTTGGATCAAGATCCAACTCTACACCCCGATGTTAGTGTAGTGCCTTTTGGGGTTAAGGTTTTACAGAAAGTTACAGGTTTTTTTAATTTAGTAAAATATGCCCCATTTTAAAGATAGGGCATTTACATTTGTTGCACCTGTGCAGTACATAGCAGCCTGCAGGGCATGTACAGTGGCTTCATTTGGGTGCACATACATTGCCGGCTCCTGGTCGCAAACTGAAATTATTGTGTGTAAGTGGAATTAGCGGTGTTTATGTCATACAGGGGGGTGGGGGAGGTTTGTGGTTGGTGGGGGGCACGCTGTGTGATTATTATCCTGCATCTATACATACATGCGCTAACACCTGGACATACACTGATGTACCCACACCTAATATCCATACATACACGCCCTGACACCAGGACATACACCAACATTCCCACACCTGCATCTATACATACACATGCTGACACCTGGACATACACCAACATACAAGCACCTGCATCTATATATACACGCGCTGACAAATGGACATACACCGACGTACCCACACTTGCATCTATACATACATGCACTGACATCTGGACATACAAGCACCTGCATCTATACATACACGCGCTGACACCTGAACCTACACTGACGTTCCCACACCTGCATCTATACATACACATTCTGACACCTGGACATACACAGACGTACCCACACCTGCATCTATACATACACGCGTTGACACCTGGACGTACACTGACGTACACACACCTACATCTATATATGCATGGATGCAAATGTGGGTACGTCTGTATACGTCCAGGTGTTAGCATGTGTATGTATAGATGTTAGGTGTGGGTACATCAGTGTATGTCCAGGTGTCAGCACATGTATGTATAGATTCACATGTGGGTAAGCCGGTGTACGTCCACGTGTCAGCATGTGTAGGTATAGATGCAGGTGTGGGTACGTTGGTGTACGTTTAGGGGTCAGCGTGTTTATGTATAGATGTTGGTGTGTGTATGTCAGTGTACGTACAGATATAGGTGTGTGACTGTGTATGTATGTATGTATGTATGTATGTATGTATATGTATAGAGGAAGGTGTGATACATACATATAACACATACATGATAGATACATACATATATCACACACACGATAGATAGATAGATAGATAGATAGATAGATAGATAGATAGATAGAACACATACATACAAGATAGATACATACATACATACATACATACATGATAGATACATATATATACACACACATACGATAGATAGATAGATAGATAGATAGATAGATAGATAGATAGATACATATATATATATATATCACAAACATATATGATTCATACATATATCACACACACATACATGATACATACATGAGAAAGACCTGGGATGGTGATGAGGCCAGGGCCCCCTGCTGATGTTGCGTTGAGGAAGGCAGTGTTCCAGGGCGGATGCCAGTCGGGGAGAGCGCCGCGCAGCCCGGGAAAAATACTGCTGAGGAGCTACATCTGGAAGAGCCCCTTGGAGGGAGAGTGCCACATGCCCCATCCTGCGTGGCAGACTCTGCAGGCCTGCACATGGGAAGGGAGGTCTCTGGCCACACATACTCACCCTTCTGCTGAAGCCCCGCTGCTGTCCCCATCAGCGCTCTCCAGCGGGGAGCGGGGCCAGGATGAACCTCAACCTGTGAGAACTATCTTCATGATCAAGAGATCTCATATGCAAGATAAGTATGTGTTGGGATAGGGCTGGGGAGGGCGGCTGCTCGGGCACACCCCCGTCAAGTTAAGGAGATTTAACTGAGGAAGCACAAGGGAACTCTCGTCTGGGGACAACAACTGCAGGGAGACCACATCTTTTCAGATGAACATGGGAGGGCGGAAGGCTGCCTAATACTGAAGCACCCTCAGACATTAAACCATATGCAACAACTATTGCAAGCATTCCTGGGGGAAGGTCTGCAGCAGACGGATTTGCATACGGTGATGTCATCCAAGCAGTGGGCCAAAGTTGGCTGGAACCCTCATCTGTATATGAAAAGAGAAAAGGGGCATGCAGGGCATGGCGGCCTTTTGCGGCTCTTGTATAACCCCAAGTTTGCATTAAACACCCCCACCCTCCTTCGGTGTGGGGCTCATGTTGGCCATGCCCAAGCCCCTGAAGCATTCAAGCTGATTTCTTGCAGCAGCTGGGCACTGTGACAGCTTCAGAGCTGCTCTACAAGGCAAGTAAAAGGGTGTGGGCCCTGCAGCACCACCTGTAGTTTGCATACACACATATATAGGACAGCATCTCTTATATGCCCCAGGGTCAATAAAATAGTATCCTTGTCTAGGCTATCCATCCCCTCAGATAAGGTATTTGTCCATGCCGCTACAGCACTACACACCCAGGCCGACGCAATTGCCGGTCTGAGTAAGGTACCTGAATGTGTATAAATGGACTTCAGGGTAATCTCCTGTTTGCGGTCAGCACACTCTTTGAGGGTAGCCGTATCCTGGGACGGGAGGGCTACCTTCTTGGATAAGCGTGTTAATGCTTTGTCCACCCTAGGGGAGGATTCCCATCGTAACCTATCCGTTGATGGGAAAGGATACGCCATAAGAATCCTTTTGGAAATCTGCAGTCTTTTATCTGGAGATTCCCAAGCTTTTTCACATAACTCGTTCAGCTCGTGTGAGGGGGGAAAGGTTACCTCAGGCTTCTTTCCCTTGTACATATGTACCCTCTTGTCAGCGACAGGGGGTTCCTCTGTGATGTGCAAAACATCTTTTATTGCAATAATCATAAATCGAATGGATTTTGCCAATTTTGGCTGTAACTTTGCATCATCGTAATCGACACTGGGGTCAGAATTAGAGATGAGCGGGTTCTGTTTCTCTGAATCCGAACCCGCCAGAACTTCATGTTTTTTTACACGGGTCCGAGCGACTCGGATCTTCCCGCCTTGCTCGGTTAACCCGAGCGCGCCCGAACGTCATCATGACGCTGTCGGATTCTCGCGAGGCTCGGATTCTATCGCGAGACTCGGATTCTATATAAGGAGCCGCGCGTCGCCGCCATTTTCACACGTGCATTGAGATTGATAGGGAGAGGACGTGGCTGGCGTCCTCTCCGTTTAGAATAGATTAGAGAGACACTTGATTTACTAATTTTGGGGAGCATTAGGAGTACTCAGTACAGTGCAGAGTTTTGCTGATAGTGACCACCAGTTTTATTTATAATCCGTTCTCTGCCTGAAAAAAGCGATACACAGCACACAGTGACTCAGTCACATACTAGAGATGAGCGGGTTCGGTTTCTTTGAATCCGAACCCGCACGAACTTCACTTTTTTTTTCACGGGTCCGAGCGACTCGGATCTTCCCGCCTTGCTCGGTTAACCCGAGCGCGCCCGAACCTCATCATGACGCTGTCGGATTCTCGCGAGACTCGGATTCTATATAAGGAGCCGCGCGTCGCCGCCATTTTCACACGTGCATTGAGATTGATAGGGAGAGGACGTGGCTGGCGTCCTCTCCATTTAGATTAGATTTAGAAGAGAGAGAGAGAGATTGCTGTGATACTGTAGATTAGAAGAGAGTGCAGAGTGCAGACAGAGTTTAGTGACTGACGACCACAGTGACCAGTGACCACCAGAGACAGTGCAGTTGTTTGTTTTATTTAATATATCCGTTCTCTGCCTGAAAAAAATGATACACAGTCACACAGTGACTCAGTCTGTGTGCACTGCTCAGCCCAGTGTGCTGCACATCAATGTATTGTATATAAAGCTTATAATTGTGGGGGAGACTGGGGAGCACTGCAGGTTGTTATAGCAGGAGCCAGGAGTACATGATAAATAATATTATATTAAAATTAAACAGTGCACACTTTTGCTGCAGGAGTGCCACTGCCAGTGTGACTAGTGGTGACCAGTGCCTGACCACCAGTATATTAGTAGTATTGTATACTATCTCTTTATCAACCAGTCTATATTAGCAGCAGACACAGTACAGTGCGGTAGTTCACGGCTGTGGCTACCTCTGTGTCGGCACTCGGCAGGCAGTCCGTCCATCCATAATTGTATTATATACCACCTAACCGTGGTTTTTTTTTTCTTTCTTTATACCGTCATACCGTCATACTAGTTGTTACGAGTATACTACTATCTCTTTATCAACCAGTGTACAGTGCGGTAGTTCACGGCTGTGGCTACCTCTGTGTCGGAACTCGGCAGGCAGTCCGTCCATCCATAATTGTATTATAATATATACCACCTAACCGTGGTTTTTTTTTCGTTCTTTATACCGTCGTCATACTAGTTGTTACGAGTATACTACTATCTCTTTATCAACCAGTGTACAGTGCGGTAGTTCACGGCTGTGGCTACCTCTGTGTCGGAACTCGGCAGGCAGTCCGTCCATCCATAATTGTATTATAATATATACCACCTAACCGTGGTTTTTTTTTCGTTCTTTATACCGTCGTCATACTAGTTGTTACGAGTATACTACTATCTCTTTATCAACCAGTGTACAGTGCGGTAGTTCACGGCTGTGGCTACCTCTGTGTCGGCACTCGGCAGGCAGTCCGTCCAACCATAATTGTATTATATACCACCTAACCGTGGTTTTTTTTTCATTCTTTATACCGTCGTCATACTAGTTGTTACGAGTATACTACTATCTCTTTATCAACCAGTGTACAGTGCGGTAGTTCACGGCTGTGGCTACCTCTGTGTCGGCACTCGGCAGGCAGTCCGTCCAACCATAATTGTATTATATACCACCTAACCGTGGTTTTTTTTTCATTCTTTATACCGTCGTCATACTAGTTGTTACGAGTATACTACTATCTCTTTATCAACCAGTGTACAGTGCGGTAGTTCACGGCTGTGGCTACCTCTGTGTCGGCACTCGGCAGAACGTCCATAATTGTATATACCAGTGACCTAACCGTGGTTTTTTTTTCTTTCTTTATACATACATACTAGTTACGAGTATACTATCTCTTTATCAACCAGTCTATATATTAGCAGCAGACACAGTACAGTGCGGTAGTTCACGGCTGTGGCTACCTCTGTGTCGGCACTCGGCAGCCCGTCCATAATTGTATATACCACCTAACCGTGGTTTTTTTTTCTTTCTTTATACATACATACTAGTTACGAGTATACTATCTCTTTATCAACCAGTCTATATATTAGCAGCAGACACAGTACAGTGCGGTAGTTCACGGCTGTGGCTACCTCTGTGTCGGCACTCGGCAGCCCGTCCATAATTGTATATACCACCTAACCGTGGTTTTTTTTTCTTTCTTTATACATACATACTAGTTACGAGTATACTATCTCTTTATCAACCAGTCTATATATTAGCAGCAGACACAGTACAGTGCGGTAGTTCACGGCTGTGGCTACCTCTGTGTCGGCACTCGGCAGCCCGTCCATAATTGTATATACCACCTAACCGTGGTTTTTTTTTCTTTCTTTATACATACATACTAGTTACGAGTATACTATCTCTTTATCAACCAGTCTATATATTAGCAGCAGACACAGTACAGTGCGGTAGTTCACGGCTGTGGCTACCTCTGTGTCGGCACTCGGCAGCCCGTCCATAATTGTATATACCACCTAACCGTGGTTTTTTTTTCTTTCTTTATACATACATACTAGTTACGAGTATACTATCTCTTTATCAACCAGTCTATATATTAGCAGCAGACACAGTACAGTGCGGTAGTTCATGGCTGTGGCTACCTCTGTGTCGGCACTCGGCAGCCCGTCCATAATTGTATATACCACCTAACCGTGGTTTTTTTTTCTTTCTTTATACATACATACTAGTTACGAGTATACTATCTCTTTATCAACCAGTCTATATTAGCAGCAGACACAGTACAGTGCGGTAGTTCACGGCTGTGGCTACCTCTGTGTCGGCACTCGGCAGCCCGTCCATAATTGTATACTAGTATCCAATCCATCCATCTCCATTGTTTACCTGAGGTGCCTTTTAGTTGTGCCTATTAAAATATGGAGAACAAAAATGTTGAGGTTCCAAAATTAGGGAAAGATCAAGATCCACTTCCACCTCGTGCTGAAGCTGCTGCCACTAGTCATGGCCGAGACGATGAAATGCCAGCAACGTCGTCTGCCAAGGCCGATGCCCAATGTCATAGTACAGAGCATGTCAAATCCAAAACACCAAATATCAGTAAAAAAAGGACTCCAAAACCTAAAATAAAATTGTCGGAGGAGAAGCGTAAACTTGCCAATATGCCATTTACCACACGGAGTGGCAAGGAACGGCTGAGGCCCTGGCCTATGTTCATGGCTAGTGGTTCAGCTTCACATGAGGATGGAAGCACTCAGCCTCTCGCTAGAAAAATGAAAAGACTCAAGCTGGCAAAAGCAGCACAGCAAAGAACTGTGCATTCTTCGAAATCCCAAATCCACAAGGAGAGTCCAATTGTGTCGGTTGCGATGCCTGACCTTCCCAACACTGGACGTGAAGAGCATGCGCCTTCCACCATTTGCACGCCCCCTGCAAGTGCTGGAAGGAGCACCCGCAGTCCAGTTCCTGATAGTCAGATTGAAGATGTCAGTGTTGAAGTACACCAGGATGAGGAGGATATGGGTGTTGCTGGCGCTGGGGAGGAAATTGACCAGGAGGATTCTGATGGTGAGGTGGTTTGTTTAAGTCAGGCACCCGGGGAGACACCTGTTGTCCGTGGGAGGAATATGGCCGTTGACATGCCAGGTGAAAATACCAAAAAAATCAGCTCTTCGGTGTTGAGGTATTTCACCAGAAATGCGGACAACAGGTGTCAAGCCGTGTGTTCCCTTTGTCAAGCTGTAATAAGTAGGGGTAAGGACGTTAACCACCTCGGAACATCCTCCCTTATACGTCACCTGCAGCGCATTCATAATAAGTCAGTGACAAGTTCAAAAACTTTGGGTGACAGCGGAAGCAGTCCACTGACCAGTAAATCCCTTCCTCTTGTAACCAAGCTCACGCAAACCACCCCACCAACTCCCTCAGTGTCAATTTCCTCCTTCCCCAGGAATGCCAATAGTCCTGCAGGCCATGTCACTGGCAATTCTGACGAGTCCTCTCCTGCCTGGGATTCCTCCGATGCATCCTTGCGTGTAACGCCTACTGCTGCTGGCGCTGCTGTTGTTGCCGCTGGGAGTCGATGGTCATCCCAGAGGGGAAGTCGTAAGCCCACTTGTACTACTTCCAGTAAGCAATTGACTGTTCAACAGTCCTTTGCGAGGAAGATGAAATATCACAGCAGTCATCCTACTGCAAAGCGGATAACTGAGTCCTTGACAACTATGTTGGTGTTAGACGTGCGTCCGGTATCCGCCGTTAGTTCACAGGGAACTAGACAATTTATTGAGGCAGTGTACCCCCGTTACCAAATACCATCTAGGTTCCACTTCTCTAGGCAGGCGATACCGAGAATGTACACGGACGTCAGAAAAAGACTCACCAGTGTCCTAAAAAATGCAGTTGTACCCAATGTCCACTTAACCACGGACATGTGGACAAGTGGAGCAGGGCAGGGTCAGGACTATATGACTGTGACAGCCCACTGGGTAGATGTATGGACTCCCGCCGCAAGAACAGCAGCGGCGGCACCAGTAGCAGCATCTCGCAAACGCCAACTCTTTCCTAGGCAGGCTACGCTTTGTATCACCGCTTTCCAGAATACGCACACAGCTGAAAACCTCTTACGGCAACTGAGGAAGATCATCGCGGAATGGCTTACCCCAATTGGACTCTCCTGTGGATTTGTGGCATCGGACAACGCCAGCAATATTGTGTGTGCATTAAATATGGGCAAATTCCAGCACGTCCCATGTTTTGCACATACCTTGAATTTGGTGGTGCAGAATTTTTTAAAAAACGACAGGGGCGTGCAAGAGATGCTGTCGGTGGCCAGAAAAATTGCGGGACACTTTCGGCGTACAGGCACCACGTACAGAAGACTGGAGCACCACCAAAAACTACTGAACCTGCCCTGCCATCATCTGAAGCAAGAAGTGGTAACGAGGTGGAATTCAACCCTCTATATGCTTCAGAGGTTGGAGGAGCAGCAAAAGGCCATTCAAGCCTATACAATTGAGCACGATATAGGAGGTGGAATGCACCTGTCTCAAGTGCAGTGGAGAATGATTTCAACGTTGTGCAAGGTTCTGATGCCCTTTGAACTTGCCACACGTGAAGTCAGTTCAGACACTGCCAGCCTGAGTCAGGTCATTCCCCTCATCAGGCTTTTGCAGAAGAAGCTGGAGGCTTTGAAGAAGGAGCTAAAAGGGAGCGATTCCGCTAGGCATGTGGGACTTGTGGATGCAGCCCTTAATTCGCTTAACAAGGATTCACGGGTGGTCAATCTGTTGAAATCAGAGCACTACATTTTGGCCACCGTGCTCGATCCTATATTTAAAGCCTACCTTGGATCTCTCTTTCCGGCAGACACAGGTCTGCTGGGGTTGAAAGACCTGCTGGTGACAAAATTGTCAAGTCAAGCGGAACGCGACCTGTCAACATCTCCTCCTTCACATTCTCCCGCAACTGGGGGTGCGAGGAAAAGGCTCAGAATTCCGAGCCCACCCGCTGGCGGTGTGCAGGGCAGTCTGGAGCGACTGCTGATGCTGACATCTGGTCCGGACTGAAGGACCTGACAACGATTACGGACATGTCGTCTACTGTCACTGCATATGATTCTCTCAACATTGATAGAATGGTGGAGGATTAAGAATGGTGGAGGATTATATGAGTGACCGCATCCAAGTAGGCACGTCACACAGTCCGTACTTATACTGGCAGGAAAAAGAGGCAATTTGGAGGCCCTTGCACAAACTGGCTTTATTCTACCTAAGTTGCCCTCCCACAAGTGTGTACTCCGAAAGAGTGTTTAGTGCCGCCGCTCACCTTGTCAGCAATCGGCGTACGAGGTTACATCCAGAAAATGTGGAGAAGATGATGTTCATTAAAATGAATTATAATCAATTCCTCCGCGGAGACATTGACCAGCAGCAATTGCCTCCACAAAGTACACAGGGAGCTGAGATGGTGGATTCCAGTGGGGACGAATTGATAATCTGTGAGGAGGGGGATGTACACGGTGATATATCGGAGGGTGAAGATGAGGTGGACATCTTGCCTCTGTAGAGCCAGTTTGTGCAAGGAGAGATTAATTGCTTCTTTTTTGGGGGGGGTCCAAACCAACCCGTCATATCAGTCACAGTCGTGTGGCAGACCCTGTCACTGAAATGATGGGTTGGTTAAAGTGTGCATGTCCTGTTTTGTTTATACAACATAAGGGTGGGTGGGAGGGCCCAAGGACAATTCCATCTTGCACCTCTTTTTTCTTTTCTTTTTCTTTGCATCATGTGCTGATTGGGGAGGGTTTTTTGGAAGGGACATCCTGCGTGACACTGCAGTGCCACTCCTAGATGGGCCCGGTGTTTGTGTCGGCCACTAGGGTCGCTAATCTTACTCACACAGTCAGCTACCTCATTGCGCCTCTTTTTTTCTTTGCGTCATGTGCTGTTTGGGGAGGGTTTTTTGGAAGGGACATCCTGCGTGACACTGCAGTGCCACTCCTAGATGGGCCCGGTGTTTGTGTCGGCCACTAGGGTCGCTAATCTTACTCACACAGCTACCTCATTGCGCCTCTTTTTTTCTTTGCGTCATGTGCTGTTTGGGGAGGGTTTTTTGGAAGGGACATCCTGCGTGACACTGCAGTGCCACTCCTAGATGGGCCCGGTGTTTGTGTCGGCCACTAGGGTCGCTTATCTTACTCACACAGCGACCTCGGTGCAAATTTTAGGACTAAAAATAATATTGTGAGGTGTGAGGTATTCAGAATAGACTGTAAATGAGTGTAAATTATGGTTTTTGAGGTTAATAATACTTTGGGATCAAAATGACCCCCGAATTCTATGATTTAAGCTGTTTTTTAGTGTTTTTTGAAAAAAACACCCGAATCCAAAACACACCCGAATCCGACAAAAAAAATTCGGTGAGGTTTTGCCAAAACGCGTTCGAACCCAAAACACGGCCGCGGAACCGAACCCAAAACCAAAACACAAAACCCGAAAAATTTCAGGCGCTCATCTCTAGTCAGAATCCGTGTCGGTATCTGTGTCAACAATCTGGGATAGTGGGCGCTTATGAGACCCTGACAGTCCCTGCAACATAGGATCAGGCATGGGTTGAAACCCTGACTGTCCCAAAGCTTCTGCCTTGTCTAATCTTTTGTGCAATGAGTTTACACTAGCATTTAAAACATTCCACATATCCATCCAATCAGCTGTCGGCGGAGACACCACATTCATTTGCTCCCGCTCCTCTCTAATATAGCCTTCTTCCTCAGACATGTCGACACACGTGTACCGACACACTACACACACAGGGAATGCTTTTTCTGAAGACAGTTTCCCCACAAGGCCCTTTGGAGAGACAGAGAGAGAGTATGCCAGCACACCCCCCAGCGCTATATAACCCAGGAATAAAACAGTAACTTAATGTTTGCCCAGTAGTGCTGCTGTATGTAATTTGCGAATTATGTGCCCCCCCCACCCCTCTTTTCAACCCTCTTGTCTAACGTGGTATAAGCAGGGTAGAGTCCGGGGAGCTTCCTCTCAGCGGTGCTGTGGAGAAAAAATGGCGCTGGTGAGTGCTGAGGGAGAAGCCCCGCCCCCTCGGAGGCGGGCTTCTGTCCCGCTTAAACTGTAAAATTGGTGGGGGCTTATACATATATAAAGTGCCCAGCTGTATATATGTTATATTTTTGCGAAAGAGGTTTATATTGCTGCCCAGGGCGCCCCCCCTGCGCCCTGCACCCTTACAGTGACCGGAGTATGTGAGGTGTATGGGAGCAAAGGCGCACAGCTGCAGTGCTGTGCGTTACCTCAGTGAAGATCATGAAGTCTTCTGCCGCCTCTGAAGTCTTCTTTTCTTCTCATACTCACCCGGCTTCTATCTTCCGGCTCTGCGAGGGGGACGGCGGCGCGGCTCTGGGACGGACGGCGAGGGTGAGATCCTGCGTACCAGTCCCACTGGAGCTAATGGTGTCCAGTAGCCTAAGAAGCAGGACCTTGCAACTCAGAGAGTAGGGCTGCTTCTCTCCCCTCAGTCCCTCGATGAGGGAGTCTGTTGCCAGCAGTGCTCCCTGAAAATTAAAAACCTAACAAAATACTTTCTGTCAGAAAGCTCAGGAGAGCTCCTGAAAAGCACCCAGTCTCCACTGGGTACAGTATCAAACTGAGGTCTGGAGGAGGGGCATAGAGGGAGGAGCCAGTGCACACCCAGAACTAAAGTCTTTCTTAAAGTGCCCATGTCTCCTGCGGAGCCCGTCTATCCCCATGGTCCTTACGGAGTCCACAGCATCCTCTAGGACGTTAGAGAAAATAGGATTTTAATACCTACCGGTAAATCCTTTTCTCTTAGTCCGTAGAGGATGCTGGGCACCCGTCCCAGTGCGTACTGTGTCTGCAGTTATTAAATGGCCCTTAACTCCAGAACATTTATGTGGAGATGAAAACATCCAAGGAAGACTTGACCATCTTCCTTGGATGTTTTCCCCCTGTGTGACTGCTCTCCAGCCTCGGAGGGTTGCATCCGTGGTCCCTAGGATCCCGTCCTGGATCCCGAACCATCGCCCCTCTAGGTGGTGAGAACTGTGCAGCCACCAATGGAGTGAGATTCTGGTCTTGGAAGACAGGATTATCCTCCGGTGCATGTGTAGGTGGGATCCGGACCACTTGTCCAACAGGTCCCACTGGAACACTCTGGCATGGAACCTGCCAAACTGAATGGCCTCGTAGGCCGCAACCATCTTCACCAGCAACTGAATGCATTGATGGATTAACACTCTTGCTGGTTTCAGAATTTGTTTGACCAGACTCTGGATCTCCAGAGCCTTTCCACTAGAAGAAAACCTCTTCTGTGTCCAGTATCACTCCCAAAAACAACAACCGCGTCATTGGGACCAACTGCGATTTTGGCAAGTTTAGGAGCCAACCATGTTGTTGAAGAACTGTCAGGGAGAGTAGATGTTTTGCACCAACTGGTCCCTGGATCTTGCCTTTATCAGGAGATCATCCAAGTACGGGATAATTGTGACTCCTTGCTTGCGAAGGAGAACCATCATTTCCGCCATCACCCTGGTGAAAATCCTCGGAGCCGTGGACAGACCAAACGGCAACGTCTGAAATTGGTAATGACAATCCTGAATTGCAAACCTCAGGTAGCTTGATGCAGTGGCTAAATGGGAACATATAAGTAGGCATCCTTTATGTCTACCAAAACCATGAAATCTCCTTTATCCCCCGGACTGGAGATCACTACCCTGAGAGATTCCATCTTGAAATTGAATTTCTTTAGGTAGAAATTAAGGGATTTCAGATTTAAGATTGGTCTGACTGAGCCGTCCGGCTTCGGGACCACGAAGAGGCTTGAATAAAAACCTTCTCCCTGCTGACTAAGGCTGATTTGAACAATCGGTGAGGGGGAACGTCTTGAAACCCCAGTTTGTACCCTTGGGACACTATTTGTAAAACCCACGAGTCCAGGTCCGAATGAATCCAGAACTGACTGAAGAGTTTTAGACGTGCCCCCCACTGGTGCGGGCTCCTGCAAGAGAGCCCCAGCGTCATGCAGTGGATTTGGCAGAAGCAGAGGACGATCTCTGCTCCTGCGATCTTGAAGAGGCTACAGACCTCTTCCCTCTTTTCCTTCCTCTACCTGCAAAGAAAGGGGAATCTTAACTTCTTGCATATCTATTGGGCCGAAATGACTGCTTCAGATAATGATGCGTCTTCATCCGTTGAGAGGGAACATAGGGCAAGAAGGATGACTTACCTGCGGGAGCTGCCGAGATCAAATTAACTAGGCCGTCGCCAAACAAGGCTTCACCTTCATAGGGAAGAGACTCCCTTTCTTCTTGGAGTCAGCATCAGCATTCCCTTGGTGAATCCACAATGCCCTCCTATCCGAGACTGCCATGAAATTGGCCCGTGAGCACTTGTGCCCGGTGTAGGATTTTTAAATATGTGTAGTTTACTGTATGCAAGGGTTTAAAACCTTTTAGGAACTGAGCTCTAAGGTGTATTACATGTAGTTTAAAAAAAACAAAAAAGGTTTATTTTATGGCAGTAGTTTCCAAACTGGGGTTCTTGCACTGGTAGCATAGTTTGGTGGTCCAGGACCAATTAAAATTATTTATACTTTATTAAATTGGCAAAACCATTCCCTCACAACATAACTGAACCTGAGGATGACATGCTATAAACACAATTTACTTAATTTTATATTTTTTTCTGAATTTCTCAATAAAAAAAACTTTGGCCTAGGGGTGCCGTGAAACAAATTTTGATACTCTAGGGCAGGGGTGTCAAACCCATGGGCCGCATGCCGCCCCCAATGCATCCTTTTGTGGCCCACAGGCCGGGGTCCGGCAGGGGTCCGACAGGGGTCCTTTTGTGGCCCGATCACCTTGCTTAGAGCGAGGGCAGGAGAGTGCAGCCAGAGTCTTTGCTTTCTATGTGCGGCACCATCTTCCCGAAGAGATCACCGGGAAGATAGTGCCCCTTCCACTGGCTACAGCACAGGTATACTGGGGTGGGGTAGCAAACTGGGGGCCCCAATGGGCCCCTCCAGCAGTCCCTCTACCAAAACACATCTTTTGGTGGTTTTGCGGTGTTGTTATAACTACATGGTGACGATTCTGTAGCACAGAGATTTTCAACCATTTACAACTCACGTCACACAGAACAAGATTTAAATATTGACAAGGCACACTGAAATATAATGGTGATGCATGGTGCAGTATCGTGTCCTAGGATGTCATGTCGCAGCTTCTCCATAGGTAACGCCTGAACAGGCCCGGTGACAGGGGGGACAAAGGGGACACTTGTTCAGGGCTCCAAGTATTAAGAACAGAAATAATGGGGCCACAGTGCCAATATTGCTTTTTAAAGTGTATCCACCAACTGCTCAATTTAAGCAGGAAAACAATTAACAGGCCAACTAAACCCTCCCCCCTCCTTTTACCCCATCACTTTGTCCAGTCCCTGTGGTCCATACTGTATTGCCATTATTATGCATGTTGCTGTGCTGGCCCTTTTCTGAATGTCCCTGCCACCGCCACCGAAGAGCTGGATAGCCCAGTATGAAAACCACCTGCCGGCCTCACTGACGGTCCGAGTCAAAGGCTCCATTTTTTTTTAAAGATCCCTCTGCCAAGTTAAGGGGGGGTTGAGGGGGCCCCAGAGATATCAGTGTACTGGGCCCCGAGATTTCTGTTTCTGGCCCTGACCCTCAGGGGCGTATCTACCCCTTGGCCAGGATGGCACTTGCCAGGGGCACCATCCAGCTGTGCCAACCGTGGCTAAGGGATAGAGTTCTGCAGTCTCGAAAGGGCGCTATGGCAATCAGCATGGGACTGACCAATTAGACGGTGAGGGAAGGATACTGAAATTGTCCCAACCCTGTTACAGTTTGAAACGCCCCTCAACTGCTGTCCACTGCTTCACTCCTAGCTCTGCCCCTTTGCACAGTGGGCAAGGAGATGGCTGGAGACAGCTGCACAGCCATGCCTTGCAAGTTCGAGAGAGCTGTTGAATTTCAGCACTTCAAGTCAGAGCCTGCCCCCTGCTGCCCAAGCAGTCCGTGACAGTTAGTGTCGAGGAGGGGGGGATTTGTGCATGTGTGCTATCAGTGTGTGTGTGTGGGGGGGGGGGGGGGTGGAGGATGTGTGTGACTGTGAGGGAGCTGTCAGTGTCAGTGGGGAGAGGAGCAGGAGGGAGTTGTCAGTGTGTGGAAGTGATGAGAGTTGTCAGTACTGGGGAAATGTGTGTGTGTGTGTGTGTACTAGATTTAGGAGTGTGTGTTTGTGAGAGGTTTCAGTTGGGGAATTAGAGTTCATACAGTAATTAAATGTTTTCATATTGAGAACTACATCTCCCAGCATATACAGTGTGCTGGGGATGCTAACAAGCTTTATTTAAAAGTTTAAAAAACATTGCTTTTATGACTGCAATGGTTAAAAAGGGAGAGCTATAAATCAATTTATCAGTGAATGATCGCAGTTTGAGCTGTTACATTTTACTGAACCACCTATCCCTCCACACTCACTACCTGTCCTCAGGATACATTTACCATCCCGGCAGACGGTATACCGGCGGTCATTTGACCGATGTTGGAATCCTGACACCACTTGGGAGACTGGTGCCGGCACACAGACAGCCAACATCCCGAAGGCGAGTATTGGAGGGAGGGTTAGGACCGGGGGAGGGGGTGTTAGGGAAGGCACTAGGAGGGGGGGGGGGTTAGTCCTAGCTGCCACCCCCTGAGGGTTAGCCCTATCCGCCACCCCCCCAGAGGGTTAGGATTAGGATTAGGTATCATGTGACTGCTGGAATCCCGAGCGCCGGATGCCATACCCAACCCCCTTTACTTTTTCAGGCATTTCTATCTCTCCTCTCTCTATGGTGTTCCGATTGCCCACTTTCCCTTGTGCTTTTCTCTCTCTCTCCTTTGTTTAGAGCATCAGTTTCTGTAGTCCACTTTATCCTTATTTTTTCCAGTGTTTCACTATCTCTCTGATGTAATGAGGATGTATGGTCTAGAGGGATCAGTAATGCATTGTACTGTATAGAGGCGTCAGGGATGTAGCGTAGGGTATAGAGGCGTCAGGGATGTAGCGTAGGTTATAGAGGCATCAGGAATGTAGCGTAGGGAATAGAGGCATCAGGGATGTAGCGTAGGGTATAGAGGCGTCAGGGATGTAGCATAGGGAATAGAGGCATCAGGGATGTAGCGTAGGGAATAGAGGCGTCAGGGATTTAGCTTAGGGAATATAGGCATCAGGGATGTACTAGCAGGTATATAGAGGTCAGTGTACTGTATAGAGGGGTCAGTAATGCAGTGATGGTTATAGAAAGGTCAGTGATGTAGTGTAGGGTATAGAGGGGTCAGTTATGTAGTGTGGGGTAAAGAGGGGTCAGTAAAGATACTAAGCTGAAGTACTTAGAACACTTCTTGAATTAAGACACAACCTGCAAGAAAAAGTATGCAATATGGGTGAAAAGGCAAATGTCAGAGGTCTGATACAAGTGACCAGCTCCACACCTTGCACCACATAGCGTTATGTTAAACTGGGAGATGTTCTTTTTTGGTGTGTGTGTGTGTGTGTGTGTGTGTGTGTGTGTGTGTGTGTGTGTGTGTGTGTGTGGGGGGGGGGGTGCCAAAGGAAATTTTTGCCATTGGCTCCTTTGGTCTAGAAACCAGCCCTGATCACAAAATATTTTTGTCTGAGCAGACTGGACACTGATCAGCGTTGGCTCATTCTCAGCCCCCCGCCCAGCCTCTGCTGCCAACAGACTGCTATTAGCTAGTTATCCTTCTGCCTTCCCTATCTATGACACAGACTGCTGCTAATGCTACCAGAATGTTCCCAGTGGCTTCACACCAACAGTGAATCCCAGCCGATGATGTAGGGCAGCGTGTGGGGGAGGGGGTCAGTTGCTGTGGCTCCAACATGGTAACCGCCAATGGACTGCAATGCTTTATCGAAAGGGGGGGCGCCAGTCCCTTACTTTGCCAGGGGCGCTTGGACCCCTAGCTACACCTCTGTTGACCCTAACCGATACCCCTAAACTAACCATAATTCCTGCAGTAAAAATCCATGTTTCTATGTATATAGGGGGTCATTCCGAGTTGATCGCTTGCTGCCGTTGTTCGCTGCGTAGCAATCAGTTGAAAAAAAATGGCTAATCTGTGCATGCGCATGCTCCGTAATGTGCATGCGCATCGTACGGGTACAAAGTCCATTGTGGTTTTGCACTAGTTCTAGCGATTATTCCAATCACAGAACAGGCCACAAGGAGATTGACAGAAAGAGGGCGTTTCTGGGTGTCAACTGACCGTTTTCAGGGAGTGCTTGGAAAAATGCAGGCGTGGCAGAAGAAATGCAGACGTGGCTGGGCATTCGCTGGATGGGTGTGTGACATCAAAAGCCGTCCTCGGTTGTTAGAATCAACGCACACGAAGTGTAACTACAGTGCTGGTCTTATTTTGAAATGATTTTGCAGGCGCTCTGCTGCTCAAGTGTTCGCACTTCTCCAAAGTGAATATACACTCTCCAGTGGGCAGCGACAATGCGTTTGCATGGCTGCTAAAAACTGCTAGCGAGCAATCAACTCAGAATGACCCCCATAGTGTATTGCAAGAAAATATCTGTAAATCCAATGGTACCGTAAGTGCGGTATATACTCGCACTTCTTTGCGGGGTGAGAACATCTCCCCTAAGTGAAGTCAGCCCTATGAATAGAGTTTGTGTGATCCCTGTGCAGCAGTCACAGAAAGGGTTCATCTCTGCAGTTTGTCACTCAAATTACATTGCTGCATTTTTTCTAGAAGTGGATCTGAGAGCTGTTACCCGCAGACCAGCTACAATAATTATCCTGGGTACTCACTAGACCAGTGGTTCTCAAACTGCACCCTGGGGTGCCTCAGGACACTTGCAGGGGTGCCTTGGATTGATGGTCCAGGACCAATTCAAAATATTTATAGTTAGTGTTATAGGCAAAACCAGTGCTGTTGGCTGGCAATCATAACATATGTGCACAAGCAGAAGCAAATCCTGTCCCCTACCAAAGGGCCAGTGCTAGGGTGTTTGGCGCCTCCCTGCAAACTATTAATTTGGGCCCTCTCTCCAATACTTAATAAAGGGACAGTGCGCTCCTTAAAAAAAGAAGGTGTGGTATCACAAGGAAGGGGCATGGCCACACAATAGCACCCCAAATCAAAATACGCCACACAGTAGCACTATCTTATTGTCATTACACCGCATGTAATAATAATAATAATAATAATAATAATAATAATAATAATACCCACAGTCGCAGTGCCCTTTATACACATAACCACCATATCAGTGCAGCTTACACACATAATGCCAACAGTAGCAGTGCCCCTCCTACACATGCCCACGGTGGCAATCCTTTACATGGCAAATATCAACCTGGTTTTGCCATGTAAAGGATTGCCACTTTAAAAAACAAACAATAAAAAAAAAAAAACAACAGGAAAAAACACAAAATCTCTCACTTTCTGATTCTCACACCCTATTACATTCCTCCCTATATATTTAAATGTTTCTATTACTGTATGTTCCCTCTTCCCTTCTCCAAACTATACACATCAACATTTTTTAGTATTTCCAGGTAAGTTTTGTGATGTAGGCCATGCACAATTTTAGTTGCCCTAATGTATTTACAGCCTTCTGGAGATATGGCTTCTGGAACTGAACACAGGATTCTAAATGTGGCTGTACCAAGGACCTATACAGTGGCATTACAGGTTGAGTATCCCTCATCCAAAATGCTTGGGACCAGAGGAATTTTGGATATCGGATTTTTCTGTATTTTGGAATAATTGCATACCATAACGAGATATTATGGTGATGGGACCTAAATCTAAGCACAGAATGCATTTATGTTTCATATACACCTTATACACACAGCCTGAAGGTCATTTTAGCCAATATTTTTTATAACTTTGTGCATTAAACAAAGTGTGTGTACATTCACAGAATTCATTCATGTGTCATATACACCTTATACACACAGTCTGAAGTTCATTTAATACAATATTTTTAATAACTTTGAGTATTAAACAAAGTTTGTGTACACTGAGCCATCAAAAAACAAAGGTTTCACTATCTCAGTCTCACTCAAAAAAGTCCGTATTTCGGAATATTCCGTATTTCGGAATATTTGCATATGGGATACTCAACCTGTATTACTTTTTTCTGCTACTGGTTCTTTAACCTATGCAAACAAGCATCTGACTTGTCTTTCCTATTGCTTTGTTACATTGCTCACCTGAAATAGTAATACTTAGATAGCTTTCCTCTTGCCATTATAATGCCCTTAATATTATAGTTAGCCTTTGCATTTTTGAGACATGTATGATTTTGCATTTTTTGGCATTAAATGTTGCCATGTTCTTGACCATTCCTCTAGTCCAGGGGCAGAACTGCCAGAGACAACGGAGTCAGTTGCCGCCGGGCTCCAGCCCTGAATGGGCTCCAGCCCTAAAGGGGCTTCCTCCATTGCCCCCCGGCTGTTACGTGCCCTTCCTACTAAATAGACAAAGGCGCTACCAGCAGGGTCTCGCATTTTGTACATTCCATGCCGTAAAACCCTTCTTTCCACCTTTTTCAAGACCCAGCCCAGCAGCCTCGCCGCTGCCACCACCGCTAGCTGCAGCACTGCCAGCGGTGGGGTGCCCCTGCTTCTTCTCACACCACAGATAGCTGGGCAGCACTGCAACTGCCTGCCTGATTGCTCCGCCCCCTTCCGGCTCCCAAGCACCTCTGCTGCCCAGTGATCCAGGAGCCTGCTGCTAGGAAGAAGTGGCCGAGCTTCAGCAAGCGAGTCTGGACACTGGCGGAGGAAGCCATGATAACCAGATAATGGGGAGTGGAGAGCCAGTTCCAAGGTAATACTTTATACAGCTGGTTGAGATCCTGGTCGTTGGATATGGATTCCAAGAAAACCCTGGAGGTGCTTCCTTTCAAGGGAGACACTCTCTTTGGAGAAGACCTCAATAAGATTGTAGCTGATCTGGCTACTGCTAAAACAGCTTGCCTACCTCGTATGACTCCTACCACGCAGAAGGCTAAAAGTACTTTCCCTTGGCCCTTTCATCCCTCAGGTAAAGCGTACCCAAGGTCAGGCATACCCAAAGCAAGCTCATGCTTCCAGACCTGCCAAGCCCAGACTGAAGCAAGCCTGGGCTGCCCATCAGCCTGCTTCCAAAACGGACAAGCCTGCCGCATGACGGTGCAGGCCTCCCTCTGGGGGATCCCAGGGTGGGGGGCCCGACTTCTAGGTTTGGCATAGAAAGGTATAATTCTAAGCTAGAGAATTCTGTTTGGAGCTCACCTTGTACTTTGTGAAGAAATAATCAGCATTGTGGCTGAGCAGATACATGTAGTGTGTGGCTGCAAACTGCATGGATCTGCTGCGTTGTAATGCTGATACTTTTTTTTTGCAAAGTACCAATAGCTTCATATAATGTTCACAATTTTTATGCAGGATCAAATAGCTCAATAGGTAGGGTGTTTGATTAGAATTCAACAGGTTATAGGTTTGAATCCTGGGTATGGTAGTTTGAAATGTGTTATTTAATAAAGTATGTTGTTCTGACTGCTGGGATATCATACTAAATAAATGGAGTTGATCAATTTTTTTTTTAATTTTTTTTTAAACTAGGGACAATTTCCAGATACTTTTCTTTATAACTGAGATTGCCCCCTGGAACTTCACATCAGTTGACAACTATGCATGAGTGGGCAGTGCTTGCTCTGGATCTGCCCACCCATTTATGTGCCGTCATAAAAGAAAGCACAACTGACAGTTATCCTGGGCGTACACTACACAATTATCTGTCAGGCTATCTATCCAGTCTGGATGGGTGGAATGAAAATATGGTAATGTATAGTAGCAAATGTCAATTAACCATTTGCTCCCAAACACTAGAAAAGTGGTCAAAAATGGTCATTACACAAATTGGTTAAACCCAAAATTTAACCAATTTGTTTAGGGGACCATGTTTGTCCATTTTCTAGTGTTTGAGAGTAAATCGTTGATGGTCATTTGCTCACATAGATAACCGGATTTCTATTCCAACCAGCCAGTGTTGGAGATATGGTCTGCCAGATTACATAATGCATACCAGAGCCATAACTAGACTTTTTGGTGCCCTGTGACAGAGAATTATATGCCCCCCCCCTCCCCTCCCCATTTTTGCAATATGGACAAAAGGCGCATGCCTTGTGGGGAAGGGGCATAACAAGATTGGTCTCAGAGAAAGCACATGAGATATGAAGATATATCTAGTATACTTGACACTCAATGGTTTGTGGTATTGCCGGGGTGCCCTCCTTAAATGCATATACAGTCACACATGGGGTGTTTGTGCAAATGGCATATCAGCAGTCAGCACTAACTGGTGACATGCCATTTGTAAAAGTAAGCCATGTGTGACTAATATATAAACATACTTTATTAAATAACACCTCAAACTATCATACCCAGGATTCAAATCTATAACCTGTTGAATTCTAATCAAACACCCTACCCATTGAGCTACTTGATCCTGCATCTATTCTAACCTCCAAAAACAGATTCAGTTGCATTTTCCAGCGTGTTTTGTTTGCGCCTTTGCAAATGTCTTACATCGACAAACTTATTTAGTACTATTTTGCAAATAGGGTTACATTGTCGCAACATTGTGTTCCCTAATTGCTTGATTTTTTAAATGCAACAATTGATAAAGACACCTGATAATTGCTCTGTGGAGTGTTATTTTGTGTCTACTTCTTATCTACATTTAATTCCCTACCTCTAATCAAGGCATTTTTAAATGCTGGGGGCTGCCAGGACGTGAGGCCTACCTAGACTTTAGATCGGAATTTGAATGTACTTGTGAACTAACTTAATTTCCTACTTCTAAATTAATTCCTAAATTCACTACTTACATTAATCCTGTAGTTGGGCATTTTGAGCCTTCAATTGTGGGTATTGTTTTGTGTCCAGACCAGCAGCTGGTGGTGTGCATTTGCTGGAAAGGCATCGAAGACCTCCGATATGCTGCATCTCCTGATGTGTGTCTCCCTCAAGTGGCTGTCAGCAAATGCATGCTAGACACCCCATTCCAAGCTGATTGTGACATCACGGAACATGCATCATAGAACAGGCATGCTAGAATATGGGTCTTCAACCTGCGACCCTCCAGCTGCTGTGGAACTACATATACCAGCATGCCCTGCCTCAGTTTTAGCATACCTTAATAGCAAAACTGTGGCAGGGCATGCTGGGATGTGTAGTTTCACAGCAGCTGGAGGGCCACAGGATGAAGACCCATGTGCTAGAGCCAAGCCGCAGGTACATTGAATGCTAGCAAGCTGAATGTTTAAATCCTTTTTGTTCCGCAGCATTCCAATGCGGAAGATTCCATGGAACCAGAGATTATTCCATTGAGAAGGACATGCTGCCTGGATGACTGCACTGTGCAAATTAAATCACGGAGCCAGTTGGCTTGTGGGTGGCTCTGGTGACTGGGTGGTTGGGTGGGCGGTGTGTCAGAGGTGGAGCACATGCAAATGAATGTGTATCATCCTGCTAGTGAGAGTGAAAACTCATGCAGGAGTGTGCCTGCTTGTCAGTGGGTTATGCACCTTGCCAGGCGTCAAATCTACATGGAGCAGCTGGAGGGGACAAGAGCAGGTTTGCAAAATATAGATAGAAGAGCATATATGCTGGCGCATTCTCCATGATTGTGTCAGCTTATGTTTTGGTGCACTGCACTTTCCTCCACTAAGTTTTAGCCATTTTGGTTAAACGCAAGTGTAGTTGCTTCTCGCCCTTTTGGCTGTGATCTTGTATCGTGGTTGAAGAGTCTGCTGGAGGGATTGTTTTCTTCATTGACGAGAGACTGAAGATATTACAGGATGGAAGGCTTGGGAACACTATCTGTTTTTCAGTTGTGGAAGAGTTGAAAGACAGCTTTTCCTTGCCAATATCTCTCTTTTGCAAAGAGCTACGCATTGGAAAATTCAGGGCTATACCGTGTAGATGAAGCACTAACAGGAGGCTTTAAAATTTTCATTCTAGTTTCCTTCGTTTGGGAGAAAAATGCAAAGGTACAAGACAGCTTTTCCTTGCCAATATCTCTCTTTTGCAAAGAGCTGCACATTGGAAAATTCAGGGCTATGCCGTGTAGATGATGGCCTAACAGGAGGCTTTAAAATTTTCTTTCTAGTGTCCTTCGTTTGGGAGAAAAATGCAAAGGTACAAGACAGCTTTTCCTTGCCAATATCTCTCTTTTGCAAAGAGCTACGCATTGGAAACTTCAGGGCTATGCCGTGTAGCTGATGGCCTATCAGGAGGCTTTAAAATTTTCTTTCTAGTGTCCTTCGTTTGGGAGAAAAATGCAAAGGTACAAGACAGCTTTTCCTTGCCAATATCTCTCTTTTGCAAAGAGCTACGCATTGGAAAATTCAGGGCTATACCGTGTAGATGAAGCACTAACAGGAGGCTTTAAAATTTTCATTCTAGTGTCCTTCGTTTGGGAGAAAAATGCAAAGGTAGCTTGTGCCATCGCCACTCTGCTCCTTGTGCCGCCTTGGCGGTTTACATGAGCCACTGCGGTGACGTTGTCTGACTGGATCAGAACCGGTTGGTCGCAAAGTAAGGTCTCCGCTTGACGTAGGGCATTGTATATGGCCCCTAGTTTCAGGATGTTGATGTGAAGACAAGTCTCTTGACTTGACCAAAGACCTTGGAAATTTCTTCCCTGTGTGACTGCTCCCCAACCTTGGAGGCTTGCATCTGTGGTCACCAGGATCCAGTCCTGAATGCCGAATCTGCGTCACTCGAGAAGGTGAGCACTCTGCAGCCACCACAGGAGTGATATCCTGACCCTGGGGGACAGGGTGATCAACCAATGCATCTGTAAATGTGACCCAGACCACTTGTCCAGTAGGTCCCATTGGAAAGTCCTCGCATGGAACCTGCCGAATGGAATGGCTTTGTATGATGCCACCATCTTTCCCAGGACTCGAGTGCAGTGATGCACTGACACAAGTTTTGGTTTCAATAGGTTCCTGACAAGAGTCATGAGTTCCTGGGCCTTTTCTATCGGGAGATAAACCCTCTTCTGGTCTGTGTCCAGAATCATGCCCAAGAAAGACAGACGAGTCGTAGAAACCAACTGCGACTTTGGGATATTGAAAATCCAGCCGTGTTGCTGTAACACTTTCAGTGAAAGTGATACGCTGTTCAGCAACTGCTCTCTTGATCTCGCTTTTATGAGATCGCTCAAGTACGGGATAATTGTGACACATTGCTTGCGCAGGAGAACCATCATTTCCACCATTACCTTGGTGAAAATTCTCTGGGCAGTGGAGAGACCAAACAGCAACGTCTGAAATTGGCAATGACAGTCCTGTACCGCAAATCTGAGGTACGACTGATGAGATGGATAAATTTGGACATGAAGGTATGCATCCTGTACACAAATGCGGACAACAGGTGTCAAGCCGTGTGTTGCCTTTGTCAAGCTGTAATAAGTAGGGGTAAGGATGTTAACCACCTCAGAACATCCTCCCTTATACGTCACCTGCAGCGCATTAATCATAAGTCAGTGACAAGTTCAAAAACTTTGGATGACAGCGGAAGCAGTCCACTGACCACTAAATCCCTTCCTCTTGTAACCAAGCTCCTGCAAACCACACCACCAACTCCCTCAGTGTCAATTTCCTTCTTAGACAGGAGAGCCAATAGTCCTGCAGGCCATGTCACTGGCAAGTCTGACGAGTCCTCTCCTGCCTGGGATTCCTCCGATGCATCCTTGAGTGTAACGCCTACTGCTGCTGGCGCTGCTGTTGTTGCTGCTGGGAGTCGATCGTCATCCCAGAGGGGAAGTCGGAAGACCACTTGTACTACTTCCAGTAGGCAATTGACTGTCCAACAGTCCTTTGCGAGGAAGATGAAATATCACAGCAGTCATCCTGCTGCAAAGCGGATAACTCAGGTCTTGTCAGCCTGGGTGGTGAGAAACGTGGTTCCGGTATCCATCGTTAATTCAGAGGCAACTAGAGACTTGATTGAGGTACTGTGTCCCCGGTACCAAATGCCATCTAGGTTCCATTTCTCTAGGCAGGCGATACCGAAAATGTACACAGACCTCAGAAAAAGAGTCACCAGTGTCCTAAAAAATGCAGTTGTACCCAATGTCCACTAGTCCACATGTCCGTGGTTAAGTGGAGCAGGGCAGACTCAGGACTATATGACTGTGACAGCCCACTGGGTAGATGTATTGCCTCCCGCAGCAAGAACAGCAGCGGCGGCACCAGTAGCAGCATCTCGCAAATGCCAACTCGTTCCTAGGCAGGCTACGCTTTGTATCACCGCTTTCCATAAGAGGCACACAGCTGACAACCTCTTACGGAAACTGAGGAACATCATCGCAGAATGGCTTACCCCAATTTGACTCTCCTGGGGATTTGTGACATCGGACAACGCCACCAATATTGTGCGTGCATTACATCTGGGCAAATTCCAGCACGTCCCATGTTTTGCACATACATTGAATTTGGTGGTGCAGAATTATTTAAAAAACGACAGGGGCGTGCAAGAGATGCTGTTGGTGGCCCGAAGAATTGCGGGCCACTTTCTGCATTCAGCCACCGCGTGCCGAAGACTGGAGCACCACCAAACATTCCTGAACCTGCCCTGCCATCCTCTGAAGCAAGAGGTGGTAACGAGGTGGAATTTAACCCTCTATATGCTTCAGAGGATGGAGGAGCAGCAAAAGGCCATTCAAGCCTATACATCTACCCACGATATAGGCAAAGGAGGGGGAATGCACCTGACTCAAGCGCAGTGGAGAATGATTTCAACGTTGTGCAAGGTTCTGCAATCCTTTGAACTTGCCACACGTGAAGTCAGTTCAGACACTGCCAACCTGAGTCAGGTCATTCCCCTCATCAGGCTTTTGCAGAAGAAGCTGGAGACATTGAAGGAGGAGCTAAAACAGAGCGATTCCGCTAGGCATGTGGGACTTGTGGATGGAGCCCTTAATTCGCTTAACCAGGATTCAATCTGTTGAAATCAGAGCAATAAATTTTGGCCACCGTGCTCGATCCTAGATTTAAAACCTACATTGTATCTCTCTTTCCTGCAGACACAAGTCTGCAGAGGTTCAAAGACCTGCTGGTGAGAAAATTGTCAAGTCAAGCGGAACGTGACCCGTCAACAGCTCCTCCTTCACATTCTCCCGCAACTGGGGGTGCGAGGAAAAGGCTAAGAATTCCGAGCCCACCCGCTGGCGGTGATGCAGGGCAGTCTGGAGTGAGTGCTGACATCTGGTCCGGACTGAAGGACCTGGCAACGATTACTGACATGTCGTCTACTGTCACTGCATATGATTCTGTCACCTTTGAAAGAATGGTGGAGGATTATATGAGTGACCGCATCCAGGTAGGCACGTCAGACAGTCCGTATGTATACTGGCAGGAAAAAGAGGCAATTTGGAGGCCCTTGCACAAACTGGCTTTATTCTACCTAAGTTGCCCTCCCTCCAGTGTGTACTCCAAAAGAGTGTTTAGTGCAGCCGCTCACCTTGTCAGCAATCGGCGTACGAGGTTACTTCCAGAAAATGTGGAGAAGATGATGATCATCAAAATGAATTATAATCAATTCCTCCGTGGAGACATTCACCAGCAATTGCCTCCAGAAAGTACACAGGGATCTGAGATGGTGGATTCCAGTGGGGACGAATTAATAATCTATGAGGAGGGCGATGTACACAGTGAAAGGGGTGAGGAATCGGAGGATGATGAGGTGGACATCTTGCCTCTGTAGAGCCAGTTTGTGCAAGGAGAGATTGATTGCTTCTTTTTTGGTGGGGGTCCAAACCAACCAGTCATTTCAGTCAGCCGTGTGGCAGACCCTGTTGCTGAAATGATGGGTTCGTCAATGTTTTTCTTTTCAATCTAAGCCCCTGCAGTTTTCTGTAAGAATCTGCTTCGCTATGATGATCAACAAGTCACAAGGGCAAACACTCAGGGCTGGAGGCGTAGATCTTAGGACCAGCTGCTACAAGCATGGCAAAGGTGTCACTATCATTTGTGACACCCAGAGAGGAAGCGAGGGAGATTGTAATGCAGTGTGCGCAGATAAGCAGCGCAATGGTAAAATGGAGGCATGGTCTCATAGGTAGGGGTGTGGCCTGTTGGCCTGAATCTCCATTTTGTTGCTCCGGGTATCCCGGGGGATGAGTGCTGCACCCGGGGACTAGTGTGTGAGTGGTGCTGGCTCCTGCACAGTGACAGAAACTGGGTGTTGCACGTAATGTCACAGTGAAACACCCATATTCTGTCACTGAAGAGGAGCCGGCACTTTGGTGTCACCCCCCTTGGCGGGTGACACTCGGGTGTGGGCCGCAACCCCGTTGTGATGCCACTGACCCATGGGAAGCTTTACGTGGCTTACCCATGTGTTAGTAGCCCCAAGCATCTTTTGTGTTAGTCCCTGAAGAAAAACTTCAAATATTGTTTACAATTTTGTAATCAATGGCCTAATTCAGTAAGGATTGCAAATTCTGCTAAGTAACAGAATTTGCAATCCTTTGGTTCGCATGCTTGGGCCACCCAGCATGCCGCCTCCCTTCTTGACCACGCTGAAATTGCAGTCGCAGTGCAGTTCAGCGTGATCATAAAAAATGGGTTAGCCTCCTGTTGGTGCAGACTGTATGTGTGCGCAGGAAGCCGCCACCATTTTTGTGATCGCAGCTGCTGCATGTGATGTCATGCAACCGCTCTGACCACGCCTCCTGTTTCTCCGTTGCCGACCCCATTTTGAAGCCCTGCCCACGCACCGCTCCATCTCCGACTTGGAAATGGAGTGTTGCTGACCCCCCCCCCCAGCACCGATTGACAGTCAGAGGCGATCGCATTAACTGCGGGGTGCCACAGAAAATGCAGGCGCATGCGTATGCTCTTAGCAATTTTTGCAGTTGGACTGCTTATTGCGATTGCAATCCAACCTGAATCAGGCTCTATTACCTATCACAATGCACTGCGGGTAGTACAAAATGGGGTTAATATAAGAGAAAACCCCCCAGAGCTGTGCTCCTTAACTGTCCCTGGTGGCTAGTGGAGCAGCTGCCCAGTAATCAGTGTCCACGCCAGTGCGCACATGGCCCGCCCCCTACAGCCACGCTGGATCACGGTATAGTGTGGGCATAGAAGTCCCTTACCTCCCTTTCATCAGCGGCCTCGTGATCCCGGAGGGCGGTGTGTGTGTGACTGACCTTAGGAAGAAACCGGAGCCTCCGCTGCAGTGACCCAGCAACCAGGGCGCGGGAGTATACTGCGCCGCTGGGAGTGATGGAGCTGCAGTAAAGATGTCTATTAGACCTAGCCTGCTGCAGCCCTTGTAGATTCTTATAAAAAAAAGTTCTTCTTTTCTTGTCAAAATTAATAGCTAAGAATAGGCTGCCTGAGGCAGCCCCCTCTTAAGTGGCCTGCTACTGAAGGCACCAACTACAAACTGAGCTCCCTGTTCATGGAAGCGAGGTTATAGAGGAGGGGGCGCTGAGCATCTTGGGAACAGTCAAAAGCTTTGAGCCTGTTGGTGCCTCAGATCAAGATCCTACTCTACACCCTAATGTGAATCCTTGTGGAGTCCAGTGTACCCCACAGAAGAAATGAATGTGTCACACCCATTGGCAGCAACATTAGAATAGCTGCTGATGGGCACAATTGAGAAAGGAAGGGGGGAAAACATTTGAATCCAGCACATATATGTAATTTGAATATGTAATTTGTACCTTCCTACTTTAAAATGTAATGGATGAACCTCACCCTGTGAGAACTATCTTCATGATCAAGAGATCTCATACGCAAGAAAAGCATGTGCTGGGATAGGGCTGTGGAGGGCGGCTGCTCGGGCACACACCCGTCAAGTTAAGGAGATTCAACTGAGGAAGCACAAGGGAACTGCAGGGAGACCACATATTTTCAGATGAACATGAGAGGGCGGAAGGCTGCCTAATACTGAAGCACCCTCAAACATCAAACCATATGCAACAACTAGTACAAGCATTCCTGGGGAAAGGTCTGCAGCAGACGGATTTGCATACGGTGATGTCATCCAAGCAATGGGCATAGTTGGCTGCAACCCTCGTCTGCATATGAAAAGAGAAAATGGTCACGCAGGGCATGGCGGCCTTTGTGGGGTTGCGCTTGGATGACCCCTAGATCGCTTTATACACCCCCATCAGTGTGGGGCTCATGTTGGCCATGCCCAAGCCCCTGAAGCATTCAAGCTGATTTCTTGCAGCAGCTGGACCCAGTAACAGCTCCAGAGTTGCTCTACAAGACAAGTAAAAGGGTGTGAGCCCTGCAGCACCACCTGTAGTTTGCATACACACATATATAGGACAGCATCTCTTATATGCCCCAGGGGCAATAAAATAGTAGCCTTATCTAGGGTATCCGTCCATGCCGCTACAGCACTACACACCCAGGCCGACGCAATTGCCGGTCTGAGTAAGGTACCTGAATGTGTATAAATGGACTTCAGGGTAATCTCCTGTTTGCGGTCAGCAGACTCTTTGAGGGTAGCCGTATCCTGGGACGGGAGGGCTACCTTCTTGGATAAGCGTGTTAATGCTTTGTCCACCCAAGGGGAGGATTCCCATCGTAACCTATCCGTTGATGGGAAAGGGGAATCCTTTTGGAAATCTGCAGGAGATTCCCAAGCTTTTTCACATAACTCGTTCAGCTCGTGTGAGGGGGGAAAGGTTACCTCAGGCTTCTTTCCCTTGTACATATGTACCCTCTTGTCAGGGATAGGGGGCTCCTCTGTGATGTGCAAAACATCTTTTATTGCCATAATCATATATCAAATGTATTTTGCCAATTTTGGCTGTAACTTTGCATCATCGTAATCGACACTGGAGTCAGAATCCGTGTCGGTATCTGTGTCAACAATCTGGATAGTGGGCGCTTATGAGACCCTGACAGTCCCTGCGACATAGGATTAGGCATTGGTTGAGACCCTGACTGTCCCAAAGCTTCTGCCTTGTCTAATCTTTTGTGCAATGAGTTTACACTAGCATTTAAAACATTCCACATATCCATCCAATCAGGTGTCGGCGGAGACACCACGTTCATTTGCTCCCGCTCCTCTCTAATATAGCCTTCTTCCTCAGACATGTCGACACACGCGTACCGACACACCACACACACAGGGAATACTTTTACTGAAGACATTTCCCCCACAAGGCCCTTTGGAGAGACAGAGAGAGAGTATGCCAGCACATACCCCAGCGCTATATAACCCAGGAATAGCACAGTAACTTAATGTTTGAACAATCGGTGAGGGGGAACATCTTGAAACCCCAGTTTGTACCCTTGGGACACTATTTGTAAAACACACGAGTCCATGTCCGAATGAATCCAGAACTGACTGAAGAGTTTTAGACGTGCCCCCACTGGTGCGGGCTCCTGCAAGAGAGCCCCAGCGTCATGCAGTGGATTTGGCAGAAGCAGAGGATGATCTCTGCTCCTGCGATCTTGAAGAGGATGCAGACCTCTTCTCTCTTCTCCTTCCTCTACCTGCAAAGAAAGGGGAATCTTAACTTCTTGCATATCTATTGGGCCGAAATGACTGCATCAGATAATGATGCGTCTTCATCCGTTGGGAGGGAACATAGGGCAAGAAGGTTGACTTACCTGCGGGAGCTGCCGAGATCAAATTAACTAGGCAGTCACCAAACAAGGCTTCACCTTCATAGGGAAGAGACTCCCTTTCTTCTTGGAGTCAGCATCAGCATTCTCTTGGTGAATCCACAATGCCCTCCTATCCGACACTGCCATGAAATTGGCCCGTGAACTCAAGAGTCCTATATCCCTTGCAGTCTCACGTAAGTATGCTGCAGTGTCCTTGATATGATACAACGTAAGGAGTATCCCATCTCTCCAGGGTATCTATATCGGATGACAAGGTATTCGACCAATTCTTGAATACTACTACTCACCCATGCACATGTAATGGCAGGTCTAAGTAATGTACCCGTGGTTACATAACTAGAAATAATGTAGCTTCCTGCATACGATCCGCTGGATTTGTGACAGGGCCCCGTGCAGAACAGGGGGTGACTCCCACTTTATTCTGTCCGCGGCGGGAAATGAATAAACAACCAGAATCCTTTTGGGGATTTGAAACCATCTTGTCGAGCTGGCCCAGACTTTCTCAAACAGAGATGGAGGAACGTTACATCAGCTTTCATTATATATCTATATATACATACATATAGACCCCTTTGTCAGGAACAGCAGGGTCTTCAGTGATTTTAATATGTCCTTAATATCCACAATCATGTACTGAATGCTCCTTGCCAATATTGGATCTAATCAGGAAACATTATGGTCGACATAAGTATCAGTATCCGTGTCAGTATCAGTGTGTAGTAACTGGGCAAAATAACATTTTTGCGACCCAGCGGGGCCTGAGGGAAAAGAAACATAGCCATGAATATCACATCTATTCTCTACATCTGTGTCTGGGACACAGATTTATCCAACCTTACTCTGATATTACTGAAACATTTACCCAGTCAGTTATTGGTGGTGCCAACAGGGCCACCATCATATGTCTGCATTCCTAATATAGTTTCCTCTTGGGAAAAACATTCAGCCACCGACATGTTGACACACATATACCAAGTACCCACAGACACACCGGCTTATGGGGGACAGACCGTCAGTAAATCTGTCAGAGGGACACAGAGGATTTTTCAGCTCACAATCCAGCGCCAAAAGTACACAGTCTGGGAAATAATAAACTCTATAGTGATAGACTTGTAATGCTCTAAAGATGTTCTGGTGAGGTGAGGAAGAAGCCCCGCCGCTGTAATGGCGCGTATCTGTCCCGCTCAGAAATAATTAATTACGCTAGCGGGGTAAGGACAGTGCCCAGGCACTAATGTCCACTTTTTCCAGCCTTTTGTGAGGAATTTATGCTGCCCATGGTGCCCCCCCCCCGTGCCCTGCACCCTGCAGTGCCTGTGTTTGTGTGGGAGCATGGCGCGCAGCGTTCCGCTCGCTGCTCGGTACCTCAGAATGCCGTCACTGAAGAAGAAGTCTTCTGTTCTTCTGCTACTCACATGTCTTCTGGCTCTGTAAGGGGGTGACGGCAGGCTGCGGGAGTGTGCATCTAGGCGTACCCAGCGATCAGCACCCTCAGGAGCTAATGGTGTCCTGTCAGCCTGAAGCAGAGCCATTGAACTCACTAGAAGTTGGTCATACTTCTCTCCCCTAAGTCCCACGAAGCAGGGAGACTGTTGCCAGCAGCCTCCCTGAAAATAAAAAAAACTAACAAGTCTTTTCAGAGAAACTCAGTAGAGCTCCCCTGTAGTGCATCCAGTATCACTGCGCACAATACTAAAACTGGAGTCTGGAGGAGGGGCATAGAGGGAGGAGACAGTTCACACCCTTTGAAAGTCTTAAAGTGCCCATGTCTCCTGCGGATCCCGTCTATACCCCATGGTTCTTAATGTGATCCCAGCATCCTCTAGGACGTATGAGAAAACAAATAACGCACACACGAGGAGGAGAGAACTAAGGAAGCTATAAGGAGAAGAGGGGAGGGAGGGGGGTTGAAAGGTAAGGTAGTAAAGGCATATTGGATAAACTACAACCTTATACATATTCATTAATGTACCAGTAGTTAGAAGTAGAAGAGCTCTAACAGAAACCACAAAGCTTATCTAAAGCCACACCACACTGGATATGCCCAATCTCATTTGATTTTTGAAGCAAAGCAGTATTGGACTTTGTTAATACATGGATGGGAGACTGCTTGGTAGTATCAGATTCTTTAGGTGTTTTTAAACTACCAACACCATTTTCTTGGTACATTTAATTTTTACATGTATTCTTTTATGTACCAGAAGTTAGAAGTAGAAGAGCTGTAACAGAAACCACCAGCTCATCTACAGCTACAGCACACTGGATTTGCCCAATCTCTCCTGATCATGGAAGCTGAGCAGTGTTGGTCCTGGTTTTAGTACTTGGATGGGAGACCACAAGGAAATACCAGGAGCTGTGTGTATTTTTACAATACTAACACCGTTCTCTTGATGCATTCCATTTTGAAACATTGGGGCAGATCTATTAAGCCTGGTGAACTGATAAAGTGCAAGGTGATAAAGTACCAGCCAGTCAGCTCCTAACTGTCATTTTTCAAACCCAGCCTGTGACATGGCAATTAGGAGCTGATTGGCTGGTACTTTATCACCATGCAAATTATCATTTCACCAGGTTTAATAAATCGGCTGCTTACTCATTTATGTACGAGTAGTTAGAAGTAGAAGAACTCTAACAGAAACCACTAAGCTCATCTACAGCCACACCACACTGTATATGCCCAATATCACCTGATTTTAGGCCTGGTTTGTTCTTGGATGTGAGACCACCTGGGAATACCAGGTGCTGTAGGTAGTTTTATACTACCAACACCGTTCTCTTGATGCATTCCATTTTGAAACATTGGGGCAGATCTATTAAGCCTGGTGAACTGATAAAGTGCAAGGTGATAAAGTACCAGCCAGTCAGCTCCTAACTGTCATTTTTCAAACCCAGCCTGTGACATGGCAACTAGGAGCTGACAGGCTGGTACTTTATCACCATGCAAATTATCATTTCACCAGGTTTAATAAATCGGCTGCTTACTCATTTATGTACGAGTAGTTAGAAGTAGAAGAACTCTAACAGAAACCACTAAGCTCATCTACAGCCACACCACACTGTATATGCCCAATATCACCTGATTTTAGGCCTGGTTTGTTCTTGGATGTGAGACCACCTGGGAATACCAGGTGCTGTAGGTAGTTTTATACTACCAACACCGTTCTCTTGATGCATTATATTTTGAAACTTATTCATTGATGTACCAGTAGTTAGAAGTAGAAGTTAGAAACAGCAAAAATCATCTACAGCCGCATCACACTGGATATGTCCAATCTCATCTGATGTTGGAAGCTAAGCAGTGTTGTGCCTGGTTAGTTTTTGGATTTCAGGTCCTGCCTTCTGGTTTGGCCACGGCACCTCGGAAATTCACCAAGGTCATGGCCGTGATGACGACCCTTCACCATCGGTGGACCAGGGAGGAATCTCTCCTCCCGATAAACATTCTGGAATTGCGGGCAGTGTTCAATTCATTGACACTGGCCCTGCCTCTAGTACAGAACAGGCCTGTGCAAGTACAATCGGACAACGACACCACGGTAGTGTACACAAATCATCAAGGCGGCACTCGAAATTGCATGGCAAAGCTGGAAGTATCAAAAATCCTCAGTTGGGTAGAACGTCATCTGCCAGCAATATCGGCAGTGTTCATTCCCGGAGTCCTCAACTGGGAAGCGGATTTCCTCAGTCGTCAGTACGTTCACGCTGGAGAGTGGAGAGGCCGCAGCAGAAATGTCTGCACTGGTGTCAGTAGGTGACTGAGGCAGGGATGACTGGGAGATAGTGGGTGACTGAAGCATGTATGACTGGGAGATAGTGGGTGACTGAGGCCGGGGTGACTGGGAGATAGTCAGTGACTAAGGCAGGGGTGATAGGGATATAGTGGATGACTGTGGCAGGGGTGACAGGGACAGTAGGAGACTGAGGCAGGGGTGACAGGGATAGTGGGTGACTGAGGCAGGGGTGATAGGGTGACAGTGGGTGACTGAGGCAGAGGTGACAGGGATAGTGGGTGACTGAGGTAGGGGTGATATGGAGATAGTGGTTGACTGAGGCAGGGGTGACAGAGATAGTGGGTGACTAAAGCAGGGGTGACTGGTATAGTGGGTGACTGAGGCAGGGGTCGCAGGTATAGTGGTTAACTGAGGCAGCGGTGACTGGGAGATAGTGGGTAACTGGGGCAGGGGTGACAGGGAAAGTGTGTGACTCAGGCAGGGGTGATAGGGAGATAGTGGGCAGCAGATCACTGCCTCGCTGACAGCAGCACATCCCTGCTTCACTGACAGCAGCACATCCCTGCCTCATTGACAGCAGCACATACCTGCCTCACTTATAGCAGCACATCCCTGCCTCACTGGCAGCAGCAGATCCCTGCCTCACTGGCAGCAGCAGATCACTGCTTCACTGACAGCAGCACATCCCTGCCTCACTGGCAGCAGCAAATCCCTGCCTTACTGACAGCTGTATATAGGGCCTAATTCAGACCTGATCTCTGCTGTGCATATTCACACAACAGGAGATCAGGTCTGAAGTGTGTGTGTGTGTGCTGGTGCCGCAGTGCACCGGCACATGCCAGAGATGCGATCAGCATCTCTGCCCAGTGAGCGCCTCTGCCAACACATACTTATCTTGCATATGAGATCTCTTGTTCATGAAGATAGTTCTCACAGGGTGAGGTTCATCCATTACATTTTAAAGTAGGAAGGTACAAATTACATATTCAAATTACATATATGTGCTGGATTCAAATGTTTTCCCCCCTTCCTTTCTCAATTGTGCCCATCAGCAGCTATTCTAATGTTGCTGCCAATGGGTGTGACACATTCATTTCTTCTGTGGGGTACACTGGACTCCACAAGGATTCACATTGGGGTGTAGAGTAGGATCTTGATCTGAGGCACCAACAGGCTCAAAGCTTTTGACTGTTCCCAAGATGCTCAGCGCCCCCTGCTCTATAACCTCGCTTCCATGAACAGGGAGCTCAGTTTGTAGTTGGTGCCTTCAGTAGCAGGACACTTAACAGGGGGCTGCCTCAGGCAGCCTATACTTAGCTATTAATTTTGACAAGAAAAGAAGAACTTTTTTTATAAGAATGTACAAGGGCTGCAGCAGGCTAGGTCTAATAGACATCTTTACTGCAGCTCCATCACTCCCTGCGGCGCAGTATACTCCCGTGCCCTGGTTGCTGGGTCACTGCAGCAGAGGCTCCGGTTTCTTCCTAAGGTCAGTCACACACACACCGCCCTCCGGGATCACGAGGCCGCTGATGAAAGGGAGGTAAGGGGCTTCTGTGCCCACACTATACCGTGATCCAGCGTGGCAGTAGGGGGCGGGCCGTGTGCGCACTGGCGTGGACACTGATTACTGGGCAGCCGCTCCACTAGCCACCAGGGACAGTTAAGGAGCACAGCTCTGGGGGTTTTTCTCCTATATTAACCCCATTTTGTACTACCTGCAGTGCATTGTGATAGGTAATAGAGCCTGATTCAGGTTGGATTGCAATCACAATAAGCAATCCAACTGCAAAAATTGCTAAGAGCATACGCATGCGCCTGCATTTTCTGTGACTGTCAATCGGTGTGGCGGGGGGGGGTCAGCAACACTCCATTTCAAAGTCGGAGATGGAGCGGTGCGGGGGCAGGGCTTCAACGGAGAAACAGGAGGCGTGGTCAGAGCGGCTGCATGACATCACATGCAGGCGTTGCGATCACAAAAATGGTGGCGGCTTCCTGCGCACACGTACAGTCTGCACCAACAGGAGGCTAACCCATTTTTTATGATCACGCTGAACTGCACTGAGACTGCAATTTCAGCGTGGTCAAGAAGGGAGGCGGCATGCTGGGTGGCCATGCCCTGTGATGGGTGGCCCCAGCATGCGAACCAAAGGATTGCAAATTCTGTTACTTAGCAGAATTTGCAATCCTTACTGAATTAGGCCATTGATTACAAAATTGTAAACAATATTTGAAGTTTTTCTTCAGGGACTAACACAAAAGATGCTTGGGGCTACTAACACATGGGTAAGCCACGTAAAGCTTCCCATGGGTCAGTGGCATCACAACGGGGTTGCGGCACACACCCGAGTGTCACCCGCCAAGTGGGGTGACACCAAAGTGCCGGCTCTTCTTCAGTGATAGAATATGGGTGTTTCACTGTGACATTACGTGCAACACCCAGTTTCTGTCACTGTGCAGGAGCCAGCACCACTCACACACTAGTCCCCGGGTACAGCCCCCAACCCCCGGGATACCCGCAGCAACAAAATGGTGATTCAGGCCACGCCCCTACCTATGAGACCATGCCTCCTTTTTACCATTGCGCTGCTTATCTGCGCGCACTGCATTACAATCTCCCTCGCCGCCTCTCTGGGTGTCACCAGTGATAGTGACACCTCTGCCATGCTTGTAGCAGCTGGTCCTAAGATCTACGCCTCCAGCCCTGAGTGTTTTCCCTTGTGACTTGTTGATCATCATAGCGAAGCAGATGCTTACAGAAAACTGCAGGGGCTTAGATTGAAAAGAAAAACATTGACGAACCCATCATTTCAGCGACAGGGTCTGCCACACGACTGACTGAAATGACTGGTTGGTTTGGGCCCCCACCAAAAAAGAATCAATCAATCTCTCCTTGCACAAACTGGCTCTACAGAGGCAAGATGTCCACCTCATCATCCTCCGATTCCTCACCCCTTTCACTGTGTACATCCCCCTCCTCACAGATTATTAATTCGTCCCCACTGGAATCCACCATCTCAGATCCCTGTGTACTTTCTTGAGGCAAATGCTGGTGAATGTCTCCACGGAGGAATTGATTATAATTAATTTTGATGATCATCATCTTCTCCACATTTTCTGGAAGTAACCTTGTACGCCGATTGCTGACAAGGTGAGCGGCCGCACTAAACACTCTTTCGGAGTACACACTGGAGGGAGGGCAACTTAAGTAGAATAAAGCCAGTTTGTGCAAGGGCCTCCAAATTGCCTCTTTTTCTCCACCATTCTTTCAAAGGTGACAGAATCATATGCAGTGACAGTAGACGACATGTCAGTAATCGTTGCCAGGTCCTTCAGTCTGGACCAGATGTCAGCACTCACTCCAGACTGCCCTGCATCACCGCCAGCGGGTGGGCTCGGAATTCTTAGCCTTTTCCTCGCACCCCCAGTTGCGGGAGAATGTGAAGGAGGAGCTGTTGACGGGTCACGTTCCGCTTGACTTGACAATTTTCTCACCAGCAGGTCTTTGAACCTCTGCAGACTTGTGTCTGCCGGAAAGAGAGATACAATGTAGGTTTTAAATCTAGGATCGAGCACGGCGGCCAAAATGTAGTGCTCTGATTTCAACAGATTGAATCCTGGTTAAGCAAATTAAGGGCTCCATCCACAAGTCCCACATGCCTAGTTGAATCGCTCTGTTTTAGCTCCTCCTTCAATGTCTCCAGCTTCTTCTGCAAAAGCCTGATGAGGGGAATAACCTGACTCAGGCTGGCAGTGTCTGAACTGACTTCACGTGTGGAAAGTTCAAAGGGTTGCAGAACCTTGCACAACGTTGAAATCATTCTCCACTGCGCTTGAGTCAGGTGCATTCCCCCTCCTTTGCCTATATCGTGGGCAGATGTATAGGCTTGAATGGCCTTTTGCTGCTCCTCCATCCTCTGAAGCATATAGAGGGTTGAATTCCACCTCGTTACCACCTCTTGCTTCAGATGATGGCAGGGCAGGTTCAGGAATGTTTGGTGGTGCTCCAGTCTTCGGCATGCGGTGGCTGAAGGCAGAAAGTGGCCCGCAATTCTTCGGGCCACCGACAGCATCTCTTGCACGCCCCTGTCGTTTTTTAAATAATTCTGCACCACCAAGTTCAATGTATGTGCAAAACATGGGACGTGCTGGAATTTGCCCAGATGTAATGCACGCACAATATTGGTGGCGTTGTCCGATGTCACAAATCCCCAGGAGAGTTCAATTGGGGTAAGCCATTCTGCGATGATGTTCCTCAGTTTCCGTAAGAGGTTGTCAGCTGTGTGCCTCTTATGGAAAGCGGTGATACAAAGCGTAGCCTGCCTAGGAACGAGTTGGCAATTGCGAGATGCTGCTACTGGTGCCGCCGCTGCTGTTCTTGCTGCGGGAGGCAATACATCTACCCAGTGGGCTGTCACAGTCATATAGTCCTGAGTCTGCCCTGCTCCACTTAACCACAGACAAGTGGACATTGGGTACAACTGCATTTTTTAGGACACTGGTGACTCTTTTTCTGAGGTCTGTGTACATTTTCGGTATCGCCTGCCTAGAGAAATGGAACATAGAGGGTATTTGGTACCGGGGACACAGTACCTCAATCAAGTCTCTAGTTGCCTCTAAATTAACGATGGATACCGGAACCACGTTTCTCACCACCCAGACCTGAGTTATCCGCTTTGCAGCAGGATGACTGCTGTGATATTTCATCTTCCTCGCAAAGGACTGTTGGACAGTCAATTGCTTACTGGAAGAAGTACAAGTGGTCTTCCGACTTCCCCTCTGGGATGACGATCGACTCCCAGCAGCAACAACAGCAGCGCCAGCAGCAGTAGGCGTTACACTCAAGGATGCATCGGAGGAATCCCAGGCAGGAGAGGACTCGTCAGAGTTGCCAGTGACATGGCCTGCAGGACTATTGGCTCTCCTGTCTAAGGAGGAAATTGACACTGAGGGAGTTGGTGGTGTGGTTTGCAGGAGCTTGGTTACAAGAGGAAGGGATTTAGTGGTTAGTGGACTGCTTCCGCTGTCATCCAAAGTTTTTGAACTTGTCACTGACTTATGATGAATGCGCTGCAGGTGACATATAAGGGAGGATGTTCCGAGGTGGTTAACGTCCTTATCCCTACTTATTACAGCTTGACAAAGGCAACACACGGCTTGACACCTGTTGTCCGCATTTGTGTACAGGATGCATACCTTCATGTCCCCATTTATCCACCTCATCAGGCGTAACTCAGATTTGCGGTACAGGACTGTCATTGCCAATTTCAGACGTTGCTGTTTGGTCTCTCCATGGCCCTGAGAATTTTCACCAAGGTAATGGCGGAAATGATGGTGCTCCTGTGCAAGCAAGGTGTCACAATTATCCCGTACTTGGGCGATCTCATAAAAGCGAGATCAAGAGAGCAGTTGCTGAACAGCGTATCACTTTCACTGAATGTGTTACAGCAACACGGCTGGATTCTCAATATCCCGAAGTCGCAGTTGATTCCTACTACTCGTCTGTCTTTCTTGGGCATGATTCTGGACACAGACCAGAAGAGGGTTTATCTCCTGATAGAAAAGGCCCAGGAACTCATGACTCTTGTCAGGAACCTATTGAAACCAAAACAGGTGTCAGTGCATCACTGCACTCGAGTCCTGGGAAAGATGGTGGCATCATACGAGGCCATTCCAATCGGCAGGTTCCATGCGAGGACTTTCCAATGGGACCTACTGGACAAGTGGTCCGGGTCACATTTACAGATGCACTGGTTGATCACCCTGTCCCCCAGGGTCAGGGTATCACTCTTGTGGTGGCTGCAGAGTGCTCACCTTCTCGAGGGACGCAGATTCAGCATTCAGGGCTGGATCCTGGTGACCACAGACGCAAGCCTCCAAGGTTGGGGAGCAGTCACACAGGGAAGAAATTTCCAAGGTCTTTGGTCAAGTCAAGAGACTTGTCTTCACATCAACATCCTGGAACTAAGGGCCATATACAATGCCCTACGTCAAGCGGAGACCTTACTTTGCGACCAACCGGTTCTGATCCAGTCAGACAACGTCACCGCAGTGGCTCATGTAAACCGCCAAGGCGGCACAAGAAGCAGAGTGGCGATGGCACAAGCCACCAGAATTCTTCGCTGGGTGGAGAATCACGCAAGCGCACTGTCAGCAGTGTTCATTCCGGGAGTGGACAACTGGGAAGCAGACATCCTCAGCAGACACGACCTACATCCGGGAGAGTGGGGACTTCATCAGGAAGTCTTTGCACAGATTACAAGTCGGTGGGAACTGCCACAGATAGACATGATGCCGTCCCGGCTCAACAAAAAGCTACAGAGGTATTGCGCAAGGTCAAGAGACCCTCAGGCAGTAGCTGTAGACGCCCTAGTGACACCGTGGGTGTTCCGGTCGGTCTATGTATTTCCTCCTCTTCCTCTCATACCCAAGGTGTTGAGGATAATAAGACAAAGAGGAGTGAGAACAATCCTCATTGTTCCAGATTGGCCACGGAGGACCTGGTATCCGGATCTGCAGGAAATGCTCACAGAAGATCTGTGGCCTCTCCCTCTAAGACAGGACCTGTTGCATCAGGGGCCCTGTCTGTTCCAAGACTTACCGCGGCTGCGTTTGACGGCATGGCGGTTGAATGCCGGATCCTAGCATTCCGGTTGAGGTCATCCCTACGCTGATAAAGGCTAGGAAGGATGTAACGTTAAAACATTACACCGTATATGGCGAAATTATGTTTCTTGGTGTGAGGCCAGGAATGCTCCTACGGAAGAATTCCATCTGGGCCGTTTCCTTCACTTCCTACAAACTGGAGTGAATTTGGGCCTAAAATTAGGCTCTATTAAGGTCCAGATTTCGGCCTTATCCATTTTCTTTCAAAAAGAATTGGCTTCTCTTCCAGAAGTTCAGACTTTTGTAAAAGGAGTGCTGCATATTCAGCCTCCTTTTGTGCCTCCGGTGGCACCTTAGGACCTTAACGTGGTGTTAAGTTTTCTAAAATTACACTGGTTTGAACCACTTAAAACAGTGGAGTTAAAATATCTCACATGGAAGGTGGTCATGTTATTAGCCTTGGCTTCGGCTAGGCGAGTGTCGGAATTAGCGGCTTTGTCACATAAAAGCCCATATTTGGTATTCCATGTGGATAGAGCGGAATTGCAGACCCGTCCTCAATTCCTACCAAAAGTGGTCTCATCTTTTCATATGAACCAACCTATTGTGGTGCCTGTGGCTACGCGTGACTTGGAGGATTCCGAGTTACTTGATGTGGTTAGGGCTTTGAAAATTTACGTGGCCAGGACGGCTAGAGTCAGGAAAACTGAAGCGCTGTTTGTCCTGTATGCAACCAACAAGATTGGTGCCCCTGCTTCAAAGCAGGCTATTGCTCGCCGGATTTGTAACACGATTCAGCAAGCGCATTCTATGGCTGGATTGCAGTTACTGAAATCGGTCAAGGCCCATTCCACGAGGAAAGTGGGCTCTTCTTGGGCGGCTGCCCGAGGGGTCTCGGCACTACAGCTGTGTCAAGCTGCTACTTGGTCGGGTTCACACACCTTTGCAAAATACTATAAGTTTGATACCCTGGCTGAGGAGGAACTCATGTTTGCTCAATCGGTGCTGCAGAGTCATCCGCACTCTCCCGCCCGTTTTGGAGCATTGGTATAATCCCCATGGTCCTTACGGAGTCCCCAGCATCCTCTAGGACGTTAGAGAAAATAAGATTTTAAACCTACTGGTAAATCTTTTTCTCGTAGTCCGTAGAGGATGCTGGGCGCCCGTCCCAAGTGCGGACTACTTCTGCAATACTTGTATATAGTTATTGCTTCAATAAGGGTTATGTTATAGTTGCATCGGTCCTGCACTGATGCTATGTTGTTTTTTCATACTGATAACTGGGTAGTTTATCACAAGTTATACGGTGTGATTGGTGTGGCTGGTATGAATCTTGCCCTGGATTAACAAAATCCTTTCCTCATACTGTCCGTCTCCTCTGGGCACAGTTTCTCTAACTGTGGCATAGAGGGAGGAGCCAGTGCACACCCAGAACTAAAGTCTTTCTTAAAGTGCCCATGTCTCCTGTGGAGCCCGTCTATCCCCATGGTCCTTACGGAGTCCCCAGCATCCTCTACGGACTACGAGAAAAAGATTTACCGGTAGGTTTAAAATCTTATTTTCTACTTTATTCTTTTCTATCCTAGTTTATTACGACCAACTCTCATCCAAGGAGTTTGATATTCTACTACCTGCATGCAATTTAAATTGCTTAAATTGTTTATATGGTTGATTTGTCCTTCACAATCCATAATCTGCAACTTGGATGTACTTGTGTCATTGAAAATCTTATAATAAAAATGTATATACAGATACTCAACCTGTATATTGAAAAAAAAAAAAAAGTTATAAGACATATGCATTCAATATTTGAAGAAACAAAATAAAATAAAGCTATCTATTGGGTTTCACTAACAAGCACATTGGAAGACTTGACTACTGTTAAAAGACATGCATTACATGGTATAGAGCCACAAACCACAATGTAGTAAAATAAAAACAAACTTACATGTGTATCAAACCTATGTGAGGCTTACATTGATAGTGCAAGATCAACACTCTATCAACTGTGCAAACTAGACTGCACATAAATGCCATAAAATTTATCTGAGATTTTAGTAAATAAGGCCCGTTGCTGTCCGGGTCACGCAGCCGTCACGGCCCGCCCCCATACGGTCCGGTCATGTCTGCGTTGTCCTGACTGTGCCCCCAAAATGGCGGCACAACGCCGCTGGCCCGACTCCTCCTGCCCAGTGACCGCCTCTGCCTGTCAATCAGGCAGAGGCGCTCACTGGGCAGAGATGCTGATCGCATCTCTGGCATGTGCCGGTGCACTGCGGCACCAGCACACACGCACTTCAGACCTGATCTCCTGTTGTGTGAATATGCACAGCAGGGATCAGGTCTGAATTAGGCCCTATATACAGCTGTCAGTAAGGCAGGGATGTGCTGCTGCCAGTGAGGCAGGGATGTGCTGCTGGTAGTGAAGCAGTGATGTGCTGCTGTCAGCGAAGCAGTGCTGTGCTGCTGTCAGCGAGACAGGGATGTGCTGCTGTCAGCGAGGCAGGGATGTGCTGCTGTCAGCGAAGCAGGGATGTGCTGCTGTCAGCGAAGCAGGGATGTGCTGCTGTCAGCGAAGCAGGGATGTGCTGCTGTCAGCGAGGCAGGGATGTGCTGCTGTCAGCGAGGCAGGGATGTGCTGCTGTCAGCGAGGCAGGGATGTGCTGCTATAAGTGAGGTAGGGATGTGCTGCTGTCATTGAAGCAGGAATGTGCTGCTGCAGTGAGGCAGAGATATGCAGCCCACTATCTCCCTATCACCCCTGCCTGAGTCACACACTTTCCCTGTCACCCCTGCCTCAGTTACCCACTATCTCCCAGTCACCGCTGCCTCAGTCAACCACTATATCTGCGATCCCTGCCTCAGTCACCCACTATACCAGTCACCCCTGCTTTAGTCACCCACTGTCACCCTATCACCCCTGCTTCAGTCACCCACTATCCCTGTCAACCCTGCCTCAGTCACCCACTATCTCCCAGTCACCCCTGCCTCAGTCAGCCACTATCCCTGTCACCCCTGCCTCAGTCTCTTACTGTCCCTGTCACCCCTGCCACAGTCATCCACTATCTCCCTATCACCCCTGCCTTAGTCATTTATTATACCTGTCACCCACTTTCTTCCCATACTTACCCAACCCCTTCCTATCACCCCTCCCTCAGTAACCCACTATCTCCCTGTCACCCACTATCTCCCAGTCACCCCGGCCTCAGTCACCCACTATCTCCCACTCATACATGCTTCAGTCACCCACTATCTCCCAGTCATCCCTGCCTCAGTCACCTACTGACACCAGTGCAGACATTTCTGCTGCGGCCTCTCCACTCTCCAGCGTGAACATCCTGACGACTGAGGAAATCCGCTTCCTAGTTGAGGACTCCTGGAATGAACACTGCCGATATTGCTGTCAGATGACTTTCTACCCAACGGAGGATTTTTGATACTTCCAGCTTTGCCATGCAGTTTCGAGTGCCGCCTTGATGATTTGTGTACACTACCGTGGTGGCGTTGTCAGATTGTACTTGAACAGGCCTGTTCTGTACTAGAGGCAGGGCCAGTGTCAATTAATTGAACACTGCCTGCAATTCCAGAATGTATATCAGGAGGAGAGATTCCTCCCTGGTCCACCGACCCTGGAGAAAGTGTTGCTCCAACACCATGGCCCAGCCCAAAAGACTGGCATCCATTGTCAGGAGGACACAGTTGGAGATCCAGAAGGGATGGCCCCTGCTCAACTGTTGGTCCTGTAGCCACCAGCTCAGTGTCAGACGAACCTCCGGAGTCAAGGAGATCATTTGAGACATCATCCGATGAGGCAGGCCGTCCCACTTGGAGAGGATTAACCTCTGCAGAGGGCGGTAATGAAATTGAGCGTACTCTACCATATCGAAAGCCGACACCATGAGGTCTAGTACTTGCATCGCCGTGTGTATCAACACTCTTGGGCGAGAGAGGACGATACTGTCCTGAATTTTCAGGACTTTCTCTGGAGACAGAAACAATTGTTGGCTGTGTGTGTCCAGCAGTGCCCCTAGGTGCACAATGTTCCGAGCAGGGACCAGCGAGGACTTTTTTCAGTTGAATAGCCACCCGTGGACTTTTAGGAATTGGACCGCCAGTTCCAGATAACTGTGGAGAACCTCTTGGGAGTTCACCAGGATCAGCAAGTCGTCCAGATTTGTCAGGATCCTGATTCTCTGATGGTGAAGGGTCGTCATCACGGCCATGACCTTGGTGAATATCCGAGGTGCCGTGGCCAAACCAGAAGGCAGGACTTGAAATCCAAAAACAAACCAGGCACAACACTGCTTAGCTTCCATCATCAGATGAGATTGGACCAGTGGCGTAACTACTGCCCCCGCAGTCCTCGCGGTGGCTTGGGGGCGAGGGGCTGCGGGGGCGCCACTGATTTACAGCAGACTGACATGCGGACGAGCGTCCGCATGTCAGTCTGCAGTCTCCTTCCCTCCGCCGCTTTTTGGAGGGACACGGAGGGCACACAGCGTGCCTCCCTGTGTCCCTCCTGCTGCATCATCTCCGGCGGCCGCGGGTCTAATAGGGGGAAGTGCCGTCCGTGAGCTCTAATTGGCTCACGAACCGGCACTTCCCCCTATTAGACCCGCGGCCGCCGGAGATGATGCAGCAGGAGGGACACAGGAGAGACGAGCTGTGCCCTCCGTGTCCCTCCAAAAAGCGACGGCGGGGGGGGGGGGGGGGTAAATATCTGGCACTGGGGGCATATATGGCACGGGGGGGGGAGGAATATCTGGCACTGGGGCATTTCTGGCACTGGGGGGAATATCTGGCACTGGGGGCATATCTGGCACTGGGGGGGATATCTGGCACTGGGGCATATATGGCACTGGGGGGGAATATCTGGCACTGGGGGCATATATGGCACGGGGGGGGGGTATCTGGCACTGGGGGCATATATGGCACGGGGGGCATATATGGCACTGGGGGGAATATCTGGCACTGGGGGCATATATGGCACTGGGGGGGAATATCTGGCACTGGGGGCACATGTGTACCTGGCACATGGGGGGGACGACTATATTTGGCACTGGGGCATGTAAGTACCTGGCACCGTGGGGGAATATCTGGCACTGGGGACATATGTGGCACTGGGAGCACTGCCCTAGCAACAAAGACTACCTCCTAGCAACGAGCATGACACCCAGTGCATGAAACATCTGGCAACGAGCATGACACCCAGTGCATGAAACACCTGGCAACGAGCATGACACCCAGTGCATGAAACCCCTGGCAACGAGCATGACACCCTGAGCATGAAAACCCCTGGCACCGTGCATGGAACCAAGAGCATGAAACCCCTGGCAACGAGCATGACACCCAGTGCATGAAACCCCTGACAACGAGCAGGTAATTGAAAAGTAATTAGAAGCCTTACTGTAGACTTAATGTGTAATGGGCATTACGGTGTGTGGCATAATGTATCACGGACATTGCGGTGTGTGTCATAATGTGTCGCAGGCATTACGGTGTATGGTATACTATATCGCGGGCATTGTGATATGTGGTATAATGTCTCAGGGTCATTGCAGTGTGTGGCATAATGTATCACGGACATTGCGGTGTGTGTCATAATGTGTCAGGCATTACGGTGTGTGGTATACTATATCACGGGCATTGTGGTATGTGGTATAATGTCTCAGGGTCATTGCAGTGTGGCATAATACATAACGGGCATTGCGATGTGTGGCATAGGGTATAACGGGCAGGGCATTGCGGTATGTGTCACAGGCATTACGGTGTATGGTATACTATATCACGGGCATTGTGGTATAATGTCTCAAGGTCATTGCAGTGTGTGGCATAATGTGTCACAGGCATTGTATGTGCTATAATGTATCGGGCATTGCAGTGTGTGGCATAATGTATCACGGACATTGCGGTGTGTGTCATAATGTGTCACAGACATTGTATGTGCTATAATGTATCAGGGGCATTGCAGTGTGTAGCATAATGTATAACGGGCATTGCGATTCCTGTCATAATGTGTCACAGGCATTACGGTGTGTGGCATAATGTGTCACAGACATTACGGTGTGTGGCATAATGTGTCGGGGGCATTACAGTGTGTGCATATTGTGTCGTGCATTATTGTGTGCGGCATAATGTCTAAGGGCCATTGCAGTATGTGGCATAATGTATACTGGGCATTACTATAAGGAGGAAAAATGACAAATAATGTAAGGGGCATGAATCAGGATTATTTTTCTTTCCTGTGGTGGCCAACGTATGGGCGTGCAGGTTGCAAAACTGGGGTATAAGGTAGTCTTTTCCTGCAATGCCACGCCCCTTTATGCGAAATCACGCCCACTCCAACAAAACCACGCCCCTTTTTTGCAGCGCACGCCTTAGGCGCGCGCATATTTATCCCTTTCTTGCTCCCAATTATGGAGCATGAAGGGGGGGGGGGGGGGGGGGGGGGGCGCCGAAGAATTTTTTGGCTTGGGGGAGAAAAATTTCTAGTTACGCCACTGGATTGGACATATCCAGTGTGATGCGGCTGTAGATGATTTTTGCTGTTTCTAACTTCTACATCAATGAATAAGTTTCAAAATAGAATGCATCAAGAGAACGGTGTTGGTAGTATAAAACTACCTACAGCATCTGGTATTCCCAGGTGGTCTCACATCCAAGAACAAACCAGGCCTAAGATCAGGTGATATTGGGCATATACAGTGTGGTGTGGCTGTAGATGAGCTTAGTGGTTTCTGTTAGAGTTCTTCTACTTCTAACTACTCGTACATAAATGAATAAGCGGACAATTTATTAAACCTGAGAAACACCTACTGTATTTGCACCTGCCAGTGACAACCTAATCTACCACTCACGCCGAGCATCAGGAGGACTTTGGACGTATCTCCGGATAAGGCTCGTTTGGAACGGTAAATTAGCACCAGAGCCGGGAGGGTTACAAAGACGGAAACCTGAGGCGGAGTGGTAATTAAAACTTAACATGGCCATGTCTTATAAAAACTGTGACTATATCCATTAATCCTACTGCTTCACGATGAAATTGCTGTTAATCTGATCAGCGTCATTTAAAGTGGACAAAAAAGCTGCTAAATACTATACGTACTATATATGATTGAAAGCAAGCCCTATTCCATATATCATACATTATCTAACGTTATAACATCTATCCTAAGATTACCATCACCAAAGAAAGGAAACAGCAGTAAACTAAATGAAACTAAGTAACCAGACATTGGACTCAGCTGTTGCAGTTGTAGCAGTTAAGTGAAACACTGGGACTCATTGAAACTATTGTATCTCTTTCTGTACTAAGAGGGCTAGCTAAACCAATTTGTGGAGCAGAGCATTTTCTTATATATTATTAATTGATGTCAATGTGGTTTTAGTTTTTTTATATATGTAAATTTGTTGTCAAGGCAAGGGAAAGATATTTTTTTTTTTATTAATCTATATCCTTGGTACTATAATAGTACTAGTGAAGAATTATCATTGAGATAATAGTTAATTAATAAATTTATAATAATAAATCTGCAAGCGCTATCTGTACTTCTTTTGTTTTGATTTATTAAACCTGGTGAAATGATAATTTGCATGGTGATAAAGTACCAGCCAATCAGCTCCTAATTGCCATGTCACAGGCTGGGTTTGAAAAATGACAGTTAGGAGCTGACTGGCTGGTACTTTATCACCTTGCACTTTATCAGTTCACCAGGCTTAATAGATCTGCCCCAATGTTTCAAAATGGAATGCATCAAGAGAACGGTGTTGGTATTGTAAAAATACACACAGCTCCTGGTATTTCCTGGTGGTCTCCCATCCAAGTACTAAAACCAGGACCAACACTGCTCAGCTTCCATGATCAGGAGAGATTGGGCAAATCCAGTGTGCTGTGGCTGTAGATGACCTCGTGGTTTCTGTTAGAGCTCTTCTACTTCTAACTTCTGGTACATAAAAGAATATGTGTAAAAATTAAATGTACAGTACCAAGAAAAGGGTGTTGGTAGTTTAAAAACACCTAAATAATCTGATAATACATGGATGGGAGACTGCTTGGTAGTAACAAAGTCCAATACTGCTTTGCTTCAAAGATCAAATGAGATTGGGCATATCCAGCGTGGTGTGGCTTTAGATAAGCTTTGTGGTTTCTGTTAGAGCTCTTCTACTTCTAACTACTGGTACATTAATGAATATGTATAAGGTTGTAGTTTATCCAATATCCCTTTACTACCTTACCCCCCCCCCCCCTCCCCTCCCCTCCTTATAGCTTCCTTTGTTCTCTCCTCCTCGTGTGTGCGTTATTTGTTTTCTCATACGTCCTAGAGGATGCTGGGATCAGATTAAGAACCATGGGGTATAGACGGGATCCGCAGGAGACATGGGCACTTTAAGACTTTCAAAGGGTGTGAACTGTCTCCTCCCTCTATGCCCCTCCTCCAGACTCCAGTTTTAGAATTGTGCCCAGTGAGACTGGATGCACTACAGGGGAGCTCTACTGAGTTTCTCTGAAAAGACTTATGTTAGTTTTTCTTATTTTCAGGGAGGCTGCTGGCAACAGTCTCCCTGCTTCGTGGAACTTAGGGGAGAGAAGTATGACCAACTTCTAGTGAGTTCAATGGCTCTGCTTCTGGCTGACAGGACACCATTAGCTCCTGAGGGTGCTGATCGCTGGGTACGCCTAGATGCCCACTCCCGTAGCCTGCCATCACCTCCTTACAGAGCCAGAAGTCAGAAGACAGGCGAGTAGCAGAAGAACAGAAGACTTCTTCTCCAGTGACGGCATTCTGAGGTACCACGCAGCGAGCGGAATGCTGTGCGCCATGCTTCCACACAAACACAGGCACTGCAGGGTGCAGGGCATGTGGGTGGGTGGGGGGGGGCACCCTGGGCAGCATAAATTCCTCACAAAAGGCTAGCAAAAGTGGACATTAGTGCCTGGGCACTGTCCTTACCCCGCCAGCGTAATTAATTATTTGTTTCTGAGCGGGACAGAAGCGTGCCATTACAGCGGCGGGGCTTCTTCCTCACCTCACCAGCACATCTATAGAGCGTCACAAGTCTATCACTATAGAGTTTATTATTTCCCAGACTGTGTACTTTTGGCGCTGGGTTGTGAGCTAAAAAATCCTCTCTGTCCCTCTGACAGATTTACTGTAGGTCTATCCCCCATAAGCCGATGTGTCTGTGGGTACTTGGTACATGTGTGTCAACATGTCGGTGGCTGAATGTTTTTCCCAAGAGGAAACTATATTAGGAATGCAGACATATGATGGTGGCCCTGTTGGCACCACCAATAACTGACTGGGTGAAAGTTTCAATAATATCAGAGTGAGGTTGGATAAATCTGTGTCCCAGACACAGACGTAGAGAATAGATGTGATGTTCATGGCTATGCTTCTTTTCCCTCAGGCCCGCAAAAATGTTACTACACACTGATACTGACTCGGATACTGATTCCTATGTCGACCATAATATTTCCTGATTAGATCCAATATTGGCAAGGAGCATTCAGTACATGATTGTGGATATTAAGGACATATTAACATCACTGAGGACCCTGCTGTTCCTGACAAAGGGGTCTATATGTATGTATATATAGATATATAATGAAAGCTGATGTAACGTTCCTCCATCTCTGTTTGAGAAAGTCTGGGCCAGCTCGACAAGATGGTTTCAAATCCCCAAAAGGTTTCCGATTGTTTATTCATTTCCTGCTGCGGACAGAATAAAGTGGGAGTCACCCCCTGTTCTGCACGGGGCCCTGTCACAAATCCAGCGGATCGTATGCAGGAAGCTACATTATTTCTAGTTATGTAACCACGGGTACATTACTTAGACCTGCCATTACATGCGCATGGGTGAGTAGTAGTATTCAAGAATTGGTCGAATACCTTGTCTTCCGATATAGATATCTTGGAGAGATGGGATACTCCTTACGTTGGATCATATCAAGGACACTGCAGCATACTTACGACTGCAAGGGATATAGGACTCTTGAGTTCACGGGCCAATTTCATGGCAGTCTCGGATAGGAGGGCAGTGTGGATTCACCAAGGGAATGCTGATGCTGACTCCAAGAAGAAAGGGAGTCTCTTCCCTATGAAGGTGAAGCCTTGTTTGGCAACGGCCTAGTTAATTTGATCTCGACAGCTCCCGCAGGTAAGTCAACCTTCTTGCCCTATGTTCCCTCTCAACGGATGAAGACGCATCATTGTCTAACGCAGTCATTTTGTCCCAATAGATATGCAAGAAGTTAAGATTCCCCTTTCTTTGCATTAGAGGAAGGAGAAGAGGTCTGTAGCCTCTTCAAGATCGCAGGAGCAGAGATCGTCCTCTGCTTCTGCCAAATCCACTGCATGACGCTGGGGCTCTCTTGCAGGAGCCCACACCAGTGGGGGCACGTCTAAAACACTTCAGTCAGTTCTGGATTAATTTGGACCTGGACTCGTGGGTTTTACAAATAGTGTCACAAGGGTACAAACTGGGGTTTCAAGACGTTCCCCCTCACCGATTGTTCAAATCGGCCTTAGTCAGCAGGGAGAAGGTTTTTATTCAAGCCTCTTCGTGCTCCCGAAGCCGGACGGCTCAGTCAGACCAATCTTAAATCTGAAATCCCTCAATTTCTACCTAAAGAAATTCAATTTCAAGATGGAATCTCTCAGGGTAGGGATCTCCAGTCCGGAGGAAGGAGATTTCATGGTTTTGGTAGACATAAGGTTGCCTAATTACATGTTCCCGTTTAGCCACTGCATCAAGCTACCTGAGGTTTGCAATTCAGGATTGTCATTACCAATTTCAGACGTTGCCGTTTGGTCTGTCCACGGCTCCGAGGATTTTCACCAGGGTGATGGTGGAAATGATGGTTCTCCTTCACAAGCAAGGAGTCACAATTATGCCGTACTTGGATGATCTCCTGATAAAGGCGAGATCCAGGGACCAGTTGGTGCAAAACATCTACTCTCCCTGACAGTTCTTCAACAACATGGTTGGCTCCTAAACTTGCCAAAATCGCAGTTGGTCCCAATGACGCGGTTGTTGTTTCTGGGAGTCATACTGGACACAGAAGAGGCTTTCTTCCAGTGGAAAGGCTATGGAGTTCCAGAGTCTGGTCAAACAAATTCTGAAACCAGCAAGAGTGTTAATCCATCAATGCATTCTGTTGCTGGGGAAGATGGTTGCGGCCTACGAGGCCATTCAGTTTGGCAGGTTCCATGCCAGAGTGTTCCAGTGGGACCTGTTGGACAAGTGGTCCGGATCCCACCTACACATGCACTGGAGGATAATCCTGTCTTCCAAGACCAGAATCTTACTCCATTGGTGGCTGCACAGTTCTCACCTCCTAGAGGGGCGATGGTTCGGGATCCAGGACTGGATCCTAGGGACCATGGATGCAACCCTCCGAGGCTGGGGAGCAGTCACACAGGGGGAAAACATCCAAGGAAGATGGTCAAGTCAGGAAAGTTTTCTCCACATAAATGTTCTGGAGTTAAGGGCCATTTAATAACTGCAGACACAGTATGCACTGGGACGGGTGCCCAGCATCCTCTACGGACTAAGAGAAAAGGATTTACCGGTAGGTATTAAAATCCTATTTTCTCTAACGTCCTAGAGGATGCTGGGGACTCCGTAAGGACCATGGGGATAGATAGGCTCCGCAGGAGACATGGGTACTTTAAGAAAGACTTTAGTTCTGGGTGTGCACTGGCTCCTCCCTCTATGCCCCTCCTCCAGACCTCAGTTTGATACTGTGCCCAGTGGAGACTGGGTACTTTTAAGTTATTGTACTTTAAGTAAAAATAAAAGAGGCAAAATATCAATCCCAGTTTTGGATTACTTTAATTAACAAAAAAAAATGCATATAGCAGAGGATAGTTTCAATCTGCCTACCTCTGGGTTATGGGCCCAGCATGCTTCCATTGCTGTACTCTGCTGCACATGTAAGTGCAAGAGATCCTGAAGCACTCACTCATCATGGGAAAGTACCAATGTGTTTCTTCGTTGGTTGATGGAAGAAACATCTTACAAAAACTCTCCAGATTATTGACTTTTTAAAGTTTTTCTAGGAAACGTTTTAGATGAATGCTTATTAGCCTTTGTCAGTATTTACTTCTGCAAAGTGTCTCAGTGGCGCAATCAGTTAGTGTGTACGGCTACTAACCAAAAGGTTGGTGGTTCAATCACACCCAGGGACGTAATTGACCTTGTGATCAGATTTTGGTGATCTTTAAGTAGACAAGTCAAAATTTCAAACCCCCTGTTATGGTGTACTGGTACTGGCCTTCTCTGATGTAATCAGAGTTAGATTTGATTCAGTGATTTTATAAAAACAGCTAGGAAGCACAATTTAGCAGTGGGTTGCAGAGAAAAAGAAATATGCTGGCAAAAAAATCCAATTGAGTGATTAAACAGCTCTTCATTTTCTGGCTTTATTTTTATGCTAACAAATTTGTTCTCTGAAAAGTGTCCACAAAGCCAAGTCTCTGATTAACACCTTTGTAGGGATGGTTTTTCACCTATTACTAAATTAAACTTGCTTCATTGGAAAGGCAGCAAGATGCATCCTCATTTCAATGTCTACTGAAATAATACAGGTTGACACCAGGAAACATTAACGCCACTGCATCCTTGCTGCTTTCTCATGTGGAAGTCTGTTTAATGTGAAAACAAGGTGATATCTAATTAGCACACAGGTAAGGAATTAAGAAAATCTTTATTTAAGGGTGAAGATGTTTCTCACAAAATCGTTGCCCCAATGCATCATTGAAATTCAAGCTGGAAAGATGATTTTAATATAACACTTGTACATTTTGCATTGCTCTTCTGGTGACAATGTAGTTTGTTTTTGTCAATTACCATTTTAATAATAGGGTAAAGAAAATTAAGTGGATTTTTGAAAGAAAACAATACTGTCAATATACTATTAAAACAAATTAAAATGGTAAAAGTTATTGTACTTTAAGTAAAAATAAAAGAGCAAAAATATCAATCCCAGTTTTGGATTACTTTAATTAACAAAAAAAATGCATATAGCAAAGGATAGTTTCAATCTGCCTACCTCTGGGTTATGGGCCCAGCATGCTTCCATTGCAGTACTCTGCTGCACATGTAAGTGCAAGAGATCCTGAAGCACTCACTCATCATGGGAAAGTACCAATGTGTTTCTTCGTTGGTTGATGGAAGAAACATCTTACAAAAACTCTCCAGATTATTGACTTTTTTAAGTTTTTCTAGGAAACGTTTTAGATGAATGCTTATTAGCCTTTGTCAGTATTTACTTCTGCAAAGTGTCTCTGTGGCGCAATCAGTTAGAATGTATGGCTACTAACCAAAAGGTTGGTGGTTCAATCACACCCAGGGACGTAATTGACCTTGTGATAAGATTTTGGTGATCTTTAAGTAGACAAGTCAAAATTTCAAACCTCTTCTTATTGTGTAGGGTACCTGGCCTTCTCTGATGTAATCAGAGTTAGATTTGATTCAGTGATTTTATAAAAAAACAGCTAGGAAGCACAATTTAGCAGTGGGTTGCAGATAAAAAAAATATGCTGGCAAAAAAATACAATTGAGTGATTAAACAGCTCTTCATTTTCTATCTTTATTTTTATGCTAACAAATTTGTTCTCTGAAAAGTGTCCACAAAGCCAAGTCTCTGATTAATACCTTTGTAGGGATGGTTTTTCACCTATTACTAAATTAAACTTGCTTCATTGGAAAGGCAGCAAGATGCATCCTCATTTCAATGTCTACTGAAATAATACAGGTTGACACCAGGAAACATTAACGCCACTGCATCCTTGCTGCTTTCTCATGTGGAAGTCTGTTTAATGTGAAAACAAGGTGATATCTAATTAGCACACAGGTAAGGAATTAAGAAAATCTTTATTTAAGGGTGAAGATGTTTCTCACAAAATCGTTGCCCCAATGCATCATTGAAATTCAAGCTGGAAAGATGATTTTAATATATCACTTGTACATTTTGTATTGCTCTTCTGGTGACAATGTAGTTTGTTTTTGTCAATTACCATTTTAATAATAGGGTAAAGAAAATTAAGTGGATTTTTGAAAGAAAACAATACTGTCAATATACTATCAAAACAAATTAAAATGGTAAAAGTTATTGTACTTTAAGTAAAAATAAAAGAGCCAAAATATCAATCCCAGTTTTGGATTACTTTAATTAACAAAAAAAATGCATATAGCAAAGGATAGTTTCAATCTGCCTACCTCTGGATTATGGGCCCAGCATGCTTCCATTGCAGTACTCTGCTGCACATGTAAGTGCAAGAGATCCTGAAGCACTCACATATTATGGGAAAGTACCAATGTGTTTCTTCATTGGTTGATGGAAGAAACATCTTACAAAAACTCTCCAGATTATTGACTTTTTAAAGTTTTTCTAGGAAACGTTCTAGATGAATGCTTATTAGCCTTTGTCAGTATGTACTTTTTGCAAAGTGTCTCTGTGGCGCAATCGGTTAGTGTGTTCGGCTATTAACCAAAAGGTTGGTGGTTCAATCCCACCCAGGGATGTAATTGACCTTGTGATCGGATTTTGGTGATATTTAAGTAGACAAGTAAAAATTTCAAACCCCCTCTTATTGTGTAGGGTACCTAGCCTTCTCTGATGTAATCAGAGTTAGATTTGATTCAGTGATTTTATAAAAACAGCTAGGAAGCACAATTTAGCAGTGGGTTGCAGAGAAAAAGAAATATGCTGGCAAAAAAATCCAATTGAGTGATTAAACAGCTCTTCATTTCTGGCTTTATTTTTATGCTAACAAATTTGTTCTCTGAAAAGTGTCCACAAAGCCAAGTCTCTGATTAACACCTTTGTAGGGATGGTTTTTCACATATTACTAAATTAAACTTGCTTCATTGGAAAGGCAGCAAGATGCATCCTCATTTCAATGTCTACTGAAATAATACAAGTTGACACCAGGAAACATTAACGCCACTGCATCCTTGCTGCTTTCTCATGTGGAAGTCTGTTTAATGTGAAAACAAGGTGATATCTAATTAGCACATAAGTAAGGAATTAAGAAAATCTTTATTTAAGGGTGAAGATGTTTCTCACAAAATCGTTGCCCCAATGCATCATTGAAATTCAAGCTGGAAAGATGATTTTAATATATCACTTGTACATTTTGTATTGCTCTTCTGGTGACAATGTAGTTTGTTTTTGTCAATTACCATTTTAATAATAGGGTAAAGAAAATTAAGTGGATTTTTGAAAGAAAACAATACTGTCAATATACTATTAAAACAAATTAAAATGGTAAAAGTTATTGTACTTTAAGTAAAAATAAAAGAGGCAAAATATCAATCCCAGTTTTGGATTACTTTAATTAACAAAAAAAAATGCATATAGCAGAGGATAGTTTCAATCTGCCTACCTCTGGGTTATGGGCCCAGCATGCTTCCATTGCTATACTCTGCTGCACATGTAAGTGCAAGAGATCCTGAAGCACTCACTCATCATGGGAAAGTACCAATGTGTTTCTTCGTTGGTTGATGGAAGAAACATCTTACAAAAACTCTCCAGATTATTGACTTTTTAAAGTTTTTCTAGGAAACGTTTTAGATGAATGCTTATTAGCCTTTGTCAGTATTTACTTCTGCAAAGTGTCTCTGTGGCGCAATCAGTTAGTGTGTACGGCTACTAACCAAAAGGTTGGTGGTTCAATCACACCCAGGGACGTAATTGACCTTGTGATCAGATTTTGGTGATCTTTAAGTAGACAAGTCAAAATTTCAAACCCCCTGTTATGGTGTAGGGTACCTGGCCTTCTCTGATGTAATTAGATTTGATTCAGTGATTTTATAAAAACAGCTAGGAAGCACAATTTAGCAGTGGGTTGCAGAGAAAAAGAAATATGCTGGCAAAAAAATCCAATTGAGTGATTAAACAGCTCTTCATTTTCTGGCTTTATTTTTATGCTAACAAATTTGTTCTCTGAAAAGTGTCCACAAAGCCAAGTCTCTGATTAACACCTTTGTAGGGATGGTTTTTCACCTATTACTAAATTAAACTTGCTTCATTGGAAAGGCAGCAAGATGCATCCTCATTTCAATGTCTACTGAAATAATACAGGTTGACACCAGGAAACATTAACGCCACTGCATCCTTGCTGCTTTCTCATGTGGAAGTCTGTTTAATGTGAAAACAAGGTGATATCTAATTAGCACACAGGTAAGGAATTAAGAAAATCTTTATTTAAGGGTGAAGATGTTTCTCACAAAATCGTTGCCCCAATGCATCATTGAAATTCAAGCTGGAAAGATGATTTTAATATATCACTTGTACATTTTGTATTGCTCTTCTGGTGACAATGTAGTTTGTTTTTGTCAATTACCATTTTAATAATAGGGTAAAGAAAATTAAGTGGATTTTTGAAAGAAAACAATACTGTCAAAATACTATTAAAACAAATTAAAATGGTAAAAGTTATTGTACTTTAAGTAAAAATAAAAGAGCCAAAATATCAATCCCAGTTTTGGATTACTTTAATTAACAAAAAAAAATGCATATAGCAGAGGATAGTTTCAATCTGCCTACCTCTGGGTTATGGGCCCAGCATGCTTCCATTGCTGTACTCTGCTGCACATGTAAGTGCAAGAGATCCTGAAGCACTCACTCATCATGGGAAAGTACCAATGTGTTTCTTCGTTGGTTGATAGAAGAAACATCTTACAAAAACTCTCCAGATTATTGACTTTTTTAAGTTTTTCTAGGAAACGTTTTAGATGAATGCTTATTAGCATTTGTCAGTATGTACTTTCGCAAAGTGGCTCTGTGGCGCAATCAGTTAGTGTGTACGGCTATTAACCAAAAGGTTGGTGGTTCAATCCCACCCAGGGACTTAATTGACCTTGTTATCAGATTTTGGTGATCTTTAAGTAGACAAGTCAAATTTCATACCCCCTGTTATTGTGTAGGGTACCTGGCCTTCTCTGATGTAATCAGAGTTAGATTTGATTCAGTGATTTTATAAAAACATCTAGGAAGCACAATTTAGCAGTGGGTTGCAGAGAAAAAGAAATATGCTGGCAGAAAAATCCAATTGAGTGATTAAACAGCTCTTCATTTTCTGGCTTTATTTTTATACTAACAAATTTGTTCTCTGAAAAGTGTCCACAAAGCCAAGTCTCTGATTAACACCTTTGTAAGGATGGTTTTTCACCTATTACTAAATTAAACTTGCTTCATTGGAAAGGCAGCAAGATGCATCCTCATTTCAATGTCTACTGAAATAATACAAGTTGACACCAGGAAACATTAACGCCACTGCATCCTTGCTGCTTTCTCATGTGGAAGTCTGTTTAATGCGAAAACAAGGTGATATCTGATTATCACACAGGTAAGGAATTAAGAAAATCTTTATTTAAGGGTGAAGATGTTTCTCACAAAATCGTTGCCCCAATGCATCATTGAAATTCAAGCTGGAAAGATGATTTTAATATATCACTTGTACATTTTGTATTGCTCTTCTGGTGACAATGTAGTTTGTTTTTGTCAATTACCATTTTAATAATAGGGTAAAGAAAATTAAGTGGATTTTTGAAAGAAAACAATACTGTCAATATACTATTAAAACAAATTAAAATGGTAAAAGTTATTGTACTTTAAGTAAAAATAAAAGAGCCAAAATATCAATCCCAGTTTTGGATTACTTTAATTAACAAAAAAAAAAGCATATAGCAGAGGATAGTTTCAATCTGCCTACCTCTGGGTTATGGGCCCAGCATGCTTCCATTGCTGTACTCTGCTGCACATGTAAGTGCAAGAGATCCTGAAGCACTCACTCATCATGGGAAAGTACCAATGTGTTTCTTCGTTGGTTGATGGAAGAAACATCTAACAAAAACTCTCCAGATTATTGACTTTTTAAAGTTTTTCTAGAAAACGTTTTAGATGAATGCTTATTAGCCCTTGTCAGTATATACTTTTGCAATGTGTCTCTGTGGTGCAATCAGTTAGTGTGTACGGCTATTAACCAAAAGGTTGGTGGTTCAATCCCACCCAGGTACGTAATTGACATTGTTATCAGATTTTGGTGATCTTTAAGTAGACAAGTCAAAATTTCAATCCCCCTGTTATGGTGTAGGGTACCTGGCCTTCTCTGATGTAATCAGAGTTAGATTTGATTCAGTGATTTTATAAAAACAGCTAGGAAGCACAATTTAGCAGTGGGTTGCAGAGAAAAAGAAATATGCTGGCAAAAAAATCCAATTGAGTGATTAAACAGCTCTTCATTTTCTGGCTTTATTTTTATGCTAACAAATTTGTTCTCTGAAAAGTGTCCACAAAGCAAAGTCTCTGATTAACACCTTTGTAGGGATGGTTTTTCACCTATTACTAAATTAAACTTGCTTCATTGGAAAGGCAGCAAGATGCATCCTCATTTCAATGTCTACTGAAATAATACAGGTTGACACCAGGAAACATTAACGCCACTGCATCCTTGCTGCTTTCTCATGTGGAAGTCTGTTTAATGTGAAAACAAGGTGATATCTAATTAGCACACAGGTAAGGAATTAAGAAAATCTTTATTTAAGGGTGAAGATGTTTCTCACAAAATCGTTGCCCCAATGCATCATTGAAATTCAAGCTGGAAAGATGATTTTAATATATCACTTGTACATTTTGTATTGCTCTTCTGGTGACAATGTAGTTTGTTTCTGTCAATTACCATTTTAATAATAGGGTAAAGAAAATGAAGTGGATTTTTGAAAGAAAACAATACTGTCAAAATACTATTAAAACAAATTAAAATGGTAAAAGTTATTGTACTTTAAGTAAAAATAAAAGAGCCAAAATATCAATCCCAGTTTTGGATTACTTTAATTAACAAAAAAAAATGCATATAGCAGAGGATAGTTTCAATCTGCCTACCTCTGGGTTGGCCCAGCATGCTTCCATTGCTGTACTCTGCTGCACATGTAAGTGCAAGAGATCCTGAAGCACTCACTCATCATGGGAAAGTACCAATGTGTTTCTTCGTTGGTTGATAGAAGAAACATCTTACAAAAACTCTCCAGATTATTGACTTTTTTAAGTTTTTCTAGGAAACGTTTTAGATGAATGCTTATTAGCATTTGTCAGTATGTACTTTTGCAAAGTGTCTCTGTGGCGCAATCAGTTAGTGTGTACGGCTATTAACCAAAATGTTGGTGGTTCAATCCCACCCAGGGACGTAATTGACCTTGTTATCAGATTTTGGTGATCTTTAAGTAGACAAGTCAAATTTCATACCCCCTGTTATTGTGTAGGGTACCTGGCCTTCTCTGATGTAATCAGAGTTAGATTTGATTCAGTGATTTTATAAAAACATCTAGGAAGCACAATTTAGCAGTGGGTTGCAGAGAAAAAGAAATATGCTGGCAAAAAAATCAAATTGCGTGATTAAACAGCTCTTCATTTTCTGGCTTTATTTTTATGCTAACAAATTTGTTCTCTGAAAATTGTCCACAAAGCCAAGTCTCTGATTAACACCTTTGTAGGGATGGTTTTTCACCTATTACTAAATTAAACTTGCTTCATTGGAAAGGCAGCAAGATGCATCCTCATTTCAATGTCTACTGAAATAATACAGGTTGAAACCAGGAAACATTAACGCCACTGCATCCTTGCTGCTTTCTCATGTGGAAGTCTGTTTAATGTGAAAACAAGGTGATATCTAATTAGCACACAGGTAAGGAATTACGAAAATCTTTATTTAAGGGTGAAGATGTTTCTCACAAAATTGTTGCCCCAATGCATCATTGAAATTCAAGCTGGAAAGATGATTTTAATATATCACTTGTACATTTTGTATTTCTCTTCTGGTGACAATGTAGTTTTTTTTGTCAATTACCATTTTAATAATAGGGTAAAGAAAATTAAGTGGATTTTTAAAAGAAAACTATACTGTCAATATACTATTAAAACAAATTAAAATGGTAAAAGTTATTGTACTTTAAGTAAAAATAAAAGAGCAAAAATATCAATCCCAGTTTTGATTACTTAAATTAACAAAAAAAAATGCATATAGCAAAGGATAGTTTCAATCTGCCTACCTCTGGGTTATGGGTCCAGCATGCTTCCATTGCAGTACTCTGCTGCACATGTAAGTGCAAGAGATCCTGAAGCACTCACTCATCATGGGAAAGTACCAATGTGTTTATTCGTTGGTTGATGGAAGAAACATCTTACAAAAACTCTCCAGATTATTGATTTTTTAATGTTTTTCTAGGAAACGTTCTAGATGTATGCTTATTAGCCTTTGTCAGTATGTACTTTTTGCAAAGTGTCTCTGTGGCGCAATCGGTTAGTGTGTTCGGCTATTAACCAAAAGGTTGGTGGTTCAATCCCACCCAGGGACGTAATTGACCTTGTGATCAGATTTTGGTGATATTTAAGTAGACAAGTCAAAATTTCAAACCCCCTCTTATTGTGTAAGGTACCTGGCCTTCTCTGATGTAATCAGAGTTAGATTTGATTCAGTGATTTTATAAAAAAAAGCTAGGAAGCACAATTTAGCAGTGGGTTGCAGAGAAAAAAAATATGCTGGCAGAAAAATCCAATTGAGTGATTAAACAGCTCTTCATTTTCTGGCTTTATTTTTATGCTAACAAATTTGTTCTCTGAAAAGTGTCCACAAAGCCAAGTCTCTGATTAACACCTTTGTAAGGATGGTTTTTCACCTATTACTAAATTAAACTTGCTTCATTGGAAAGGCAGCAAGATGCATCCTCATTTCAATGTCTACTGAAATAATACAAGTTGACACCAGGAAACATTAACGCCACTGCATCCTTGCTGCTTTCTCATGTGGAAGTCTGTTTAATGTGAAAAACAAGGTGATATCTAATTAGCACACAGGTAAGGAATTAAGAAAATCTTTATTTAAGGGTGAAGATGTTTCTCACAAAATTGTTGACCTAATGCATCATTGAAATTCAAGCTGGAAAGATGAATTTAATATATCACTTGTACATTTTGTATTGCTCTTCTGGTGACAATGTAGTTTGTTTTTGTCAATTACCATTTTAATAATAGGGTAAAGAAAATTAAGTGGATTTTTGAAAGAAAACAATACTGTCAATATACTATTAAAACAAATTAAAATGGTAAAAGTTATTGTACTTTAAGTAAAAATAAAAGAGACAAAATATCAATCCCAGTTTTGGATTACTTTAATTAACAACAAAAAATGCATATAGCAGAGGATAGTTTCAATCTGCCTACCTCTGGGTTATGGGCCCAGCATGCTTCCATTGCAGTACTCTGCTGCACATGTAAGTGCAAGAGATCCTGAAGCACTCACTCATCATGGGAAAGTACCAATGTGTTTCTTCGTTGGTTGATGGAAGAAACATCTTACAAAAACTCTCCAGATTATTGACTTTTTAAAGTTTTGCTAGGAAACGTTTTAGATGAATGCTTATTAGCCTTTGTCAGTATGGACTTTTGCAAAGTGTCTCTGTGGCGCAATCAGTTAGTATGTACGGCTATTAACCAAAAGGTTGGTGGTTCAATCCCACCCAGGGACCTAATTGACCTTGTTATCAGATTTTGGTGATCTTTAAGTAGACAAGTCAAATTTCAAACCCCCTGTTATGGTGTAGGGTACCTGGCCTTCGCTGATGTAATCAGAGTTAGATTTGATTCAGTGATTTTATAAAAACATCTAGGAAGCACAATTTAGCAGTGGGTTGCAGAGAAAAAGAAATATGCTGGCAAAAAAACCAAATTGCGTGATTAAACAGCTCTAAATTTTCTTGCTTTATTTTTATGCTAACAAATTTGTTCTCTGAAAAGTGTCCACAAAGCCAAGTCTCTGATTAACACCTTTGTAGGGATGGCTTTTCACCTATTACTAAATTAAACTTGCTTCATTGGAAAGGCAGCAAGATGCATCCTCATTTCAATGTCTACTGAAATAATACAGGTTGACACCAGGAAACATTAACGCCACTGCATCCTTGCTGCTTTCTCATGTGGAAGTCTGTTTAATGTGAAAACAAGGTGATATCTAATTAGCACACAGGTAAGGAATTACGAAAATCTTTATTTAAGGGTGAAGATGTTTCTCACAAAATTGTTGCCCCAATGCATCATTGAAATTCAAGCTGGAAAGATGATTTTAATATATCACTTGTACATTTTGTATTGCTCTTCTGGTGACAATGTAGTTTGTTTTTGTCAATTACCATTTTAATAACAGGGTAAAGAAAATTAAGTGGATTTTTGAAAGAAAACTATACTGTCAATATACTATTAAAACAAATTAAAATGGTAAAAGTTATTGTACTTTAAGTAAAAATAAAAGAGACAAAATATCAATCCCAGTTTTGGATTACTTTAATTAACAAAAAAAAATGCATATAGCAGAGGATAGTTTCAATCTGCCTACCTCTGGGTTATGGGCCCTGCATGCTTCCATTGCTGTACTCTGCTGCACATGTAAGTGCCAGAGATCCTGAAGCACTCACTCATCATGGGAAAGTACCAATGTGTTTCTTCGTTGGTTGATAGAAGAAACATCTTACAAAAACGCTCCAGATTATTGACTTTTTTAAGTTTTTCTAGGAAACGTTTTAGATGAATGCTTATTAGCCTTTGTCAGTATGTACTTTTGCAAAGTGTCTCTGTGGCGCAATCAGTTAGTATGTACGGCTATTAACCAAAAGTTTGGTGGTTCAATTCCACCTAGGGACCTAATTGACCTTGTTATCAGATTTTGGTGATCTTTAAGTAGACAAGTCAAAATTTCAAACCCCCTGTTATGGTGTAGGGTACCTGGCCTTCTCTGATGTAATCAGAGTTAGATTTGATTCAGTGATTTTATAAAAACAGCTAGGAAGCACAATTTAGCAGTGGGTTGCAGAGAAAAAAAATATGCTGGCAGAAAAATCCAATTGAGTGATTAAACAGCTCTTTATTTTCTGGCTTTATTTTTATGCTAACAAATTTGTTCTCTGAAAAGTGTCCACAAAGCCAAGTCTCTGATTAACACCTTTGTAAGGATGGTTTTTCACCTATTACTAAATTAAACTTGCTTCATTGGAAAGGCAGCAAGATGCATCCTCATTTCAATGTCTACTGAAATAATACAGGTTGACACCAGGAAACATTAACGCCACTGCATCCTTGCTGCTTTCTCATGTGGAAGTCTGTTTAATGTGAAAACAAGGTGATATCTAATTAGCACACAGGTAAGGAATTAAGAAAATCTTTATTTAAGGGTGAAGATGTTTCTCACAAAATCGTTGCCCCAATGCATCATTGAAATTCAAGCTGGAAAGATGATTTTAATATATCACTTGTACATTTTGTATTGCTCTTCTGGTGACAATGTAGTTTGTTTTTGTCAATTACCATTTTAATAATAGGGTAAAGAAAATTAAGTGGATTTTTGAAAGAAAACAATACTGTCAATATACTATTAAAACAAATTAAAATGGTAAAAGTTATTGTACTTTAAGTAAAAATAAAAGAGCCAAAATATCAATCCCAGTTTTGGATTACCTTAATTAACAAACAAAAAAATGCATATAGCAGAGGATAGTTTCAATCTGCCTACCTCTGGGTTATGGGCCCAGCATGCTTCCATTGCTGTACTCTGCTGCACATGTAAGTGCAAGAGATCCTGAAGCACTCAATCATCATGGGAAAGTACCAATGTGTTTCTTCGTTGGTTGATAGAAGAAACATCTTACAAAAACTCACCAGATTATTGACTTTTTTAAGTTTTTCTAGGAAACGTTTTAGATGAATGCTTATTAGCATTTGTCAGTATGTACTTTTGCAAAGTGTCTCTGTGGCGCAATCAGTTAGTGTGTACGGCTATTAACCATAAGGTTGGTGGTTCAATCCCACCCAGGGACCTAATTGACCTTGTTATCAGATTTTGGTGATCTTTAAGTAGACAAGTCAAAATTTCAAACCCCCTGTTATGGTGTAGGGTACCTGGCCTTCTCTGATGTAATCAGAGTTAGATTTGATTCAGTGATTTTATAAAAACAGCTAGGAAGCACAATTTAGCAGTGGGTTGCAGAGAAAAAAAATATGCTGGCAGAAAAATCCAATTGAGTGATTAAACAGCTCTTCATTTTCTGGCTTTATTTTTATGCTAACAAATTTGTTCTCTGAAAAGTGTCCACAAAGCCAAGTCTCTGATTAACACCTTTGTAAGGATGGTTTTTCACCTATTACTAAATTAAACTTGCTTCATTGGAAAGGCAGCAAGATGCATCCTCATTTCAATGGTAAGTCAACCTTCTTGCCCTATGTTCCCTCTCAACGGATGAAGACGCATCATTATCTACCGCAGTCATTTTGGCCCAATAGATATGCAAGAAGTTAAGATTCCCCTTTCTTTGCAGGTAGAGGAAGGAAAAGGAAGAGGTCTGTAGCCTCTTCAAGATCGCAGGACCAGAGATTGTCCTCTGCTTCTGCCAAATCCACTGCATGACACTGGGGCTTTCTTGCAGGAGCCCACACCAGTGGGGGCACGTCTAAAACTCTTCAGTCAGTTCTGGATTCATTCGGACCTGGACTCGTGGGTTTTACAAATAGTGTCCCAAGGGTACAAACTGGGGTTTCAAGACGTTCCCCCTCACCGATTGTTCAAATTGGCCTTAGTCAGCAGGGAGAAGGTTTTTATTCAAGCCTCTTCGTGGTCCCGAAGCCGGACGGCTCAGTCAGACCAATCTTAAATCTGAAATCCCTCAATTTCTTCCTAAAGAAATTCAATTTCAAGATGGAATTTCTCAGGGCAGTGATCTCCAGTCCGGAGGACGGAGATTTCATGGTTTTGGTAGACATAAAGGATGCCTACTTACATGTTCCCATTTAGCCACTGCCTCAAGCTACCTAAGGTTTGCAATTCAGGATTGTCATTACCAATTTCAGACATTGCCGTTTGGTCTGTCCACGGCTCCGAGGATTTTCACCAGGGTGATGGCGGAAATTATGGTTCTCCTTCGCAAGCAAGGAGTCACAATTATCCCGTACTTGGATGATCTCCTGATAAAGGCGAGATCCAGGGACCAGTTGGTGCAAAACATTGCACTCTCCCTGACAGTTCTTCAACAACATGGTTGGCTCCTAAACTTGCCAAAATCGCAGTTGGTCCCAATGACGCGGTTGTTGTTTTTGGGAGTCATACTGTTAGGCGCCGGGGTCCGCTTGATGGTCTGCGCGGCCCGGCGCCTAGCAACTAGAGACGCCGTGCACGTACAGCCGCCGGCTCCCTAGCAACGCTAGACGCCGGGCGCGCTGAGCCGCACGGACCCTAGCAACGGGGACGCCACTGGCGGACCGCGTTCCCCGTTGCTAGGCTTTAGGAAATTAAGATATTCACCTGCTCTCTGGCCGTGCAGCAAGGCAGCTGCACGGCATTTATTCTAATCAGCCTTTAGCAGCTGATTGGAGGACTCCTTGTTAAATACACTCCCAGGGCTTCTCACAGACGCCGGTAATAGCTTCCTGCATGCTGCCTTTGTTTGCTGAGAGTCTGTTTCCAGTCCTGCTGTATCCGGTCATTCCAGTCCGCAGAAGTCCGGTATTCGGGAGTTGTCATCTCATCCCAAGAGGTCGTTTGGTTCCCTGGAGTCCTGACTGATCACCGTTTTATATCCAGTGGTGTTCGTGAGTTGCGGCTCTGCCGTGTGTTGCGGCTCAGCCGCTTTACCTTTTATATTTTGTGTTTGGAGCATTTGCGGAGGGTTCCGCTTCCACAAGTCCTCTCTGGTACTTGGCGGTGCCGGGTAGGAGAATTGGACAAGTGGATATTTTGGTTGTCCTTTTTCCTGGCGGTTTCTCCGCACATATTATAGTTTTGAGTTTGCTTAGCCCCTGGCCTGGTTGTTTATTTAGAGGGCCCCTTGTTATCACCCTGTCTCGGGTTTCCCTTTGTCTCTCATTAAGACCGGGGGGCATCGAAGTTGGGCAGACATAATCCGCCCTTCAAACGCGGCTGCCAAGGGCTCAAGAAACCATAGTCTCGCAGGGGATTTCTGACAACACGGGTGAGACAACAGAGTTAGGGCGCCAGGGGCTATTTTCCTGTCCTGCTCCCTTCCCCAGCATTCCGTTCCAGTGCTCCAGTCCTTGCCATAAGATCTTCTCTGACCAGAGTGCTGGAATCATAACATTATTACCGGCCATACCAAAACTTAAAATTAAACGGGGTTTAATTTTTTCTCATTCAGTTTTGTGAGAGTTTATCGGCCTCATGAATCCAACAGGTTTAGGGCCAAATTCTGGTCAGCTCTTAGTCAGCCAGATTCAAGAACTTACTCAGATGGTTCAGGATCTTTCTCTTCGGGTGAAGTCGCAGGAAGATCTTTTGCGAGCTTCCCCAAGGGTAGTCCCTGAACCAAAGATGCATTTGCCTGACCGTTTTTCTGGTGATAGAAAAGAGTTTTTTAATTTTAAAGAATCCTGTAAACTTTATTTTCGTTTAAGACCGACTTCCTCGGGTACTGAATCTCAGCGGGTCGGGTTTATTATTTCTTTGCTCCAGGGGGATCCTCAGACCTGGGCATTTGGTTTAAGAGCAGAGGATCCGGCATTGTTGTCAGTTGACGCTTTTTTTGAGTCTTTAGGGCTCTTGTATGATGACCCTGATAGAGAGGCGTCCGCTGAAAGTCAGTTGCGCGCTCTCAGACAGGGTAGAAATCCTGCAGAGGTTTATTGTACGGAGTTTCGCCGTTGGTCGAACGACTGTGGCTGGAATGACCCAGCCCTGCGCAGTCAGTTTCGCCTCGGCTTATCAGAGTCTATAAAAGACAGTCTCCGTCAGTACCCCGCTCCTGAGACTCTCGATAAACTCATGGAGCTTTCTATTAAGATTGATCGTCGTCTCAGAGAGCGGAGGGCTGAAAAAGGAGCACCTGTAAGGTCAAGTCCGTGTGTATATTCCATTCCTGAAGACGTAGAGGAGACCATGCAGATGGGTCTCTCCCGGCTGTCTCCTGAAGAAAGAGCCAGAAGGCAAAATTCTGGTCTTTGTCTGTACTGTGGGGGTAAGGGACATTTTGCTCGTAATTGTCCGAACAAGTCGGGAAACGCTTTGACCAGGTGAATTGTGAGGGGGTTCACCTAGGTCTGCAGCTTATCTCCTCGAATAACTCCCTTTTAGTCCCAGTTAAAGTTTCCTTTGGCAGCCTCAGTTCTTCGGTGTCGGCTTTTGTTGACAGTGGAGCTGCAGGAAACTTTATGGATTTAACTTGGGCTAAGGCCTTAGGCATTCCTCAGTTACCTTTGGGTAGGTGTGTCACCATGCATGGCTTAGATGGGAGTCCGCTGTCTAATGGGATTATTTCTCTCCGTACACCCCCTGTACTACTTACAGTAGGAGCTCTACATTCCGAGAAAATCGAGTTCTTTCTTACACATTGCCCAGCAGTTCCAGTTGTTCTGGGTCACCCTTGGCTGGCCTTTCATAATCCCACCATTGATTGGCGGTCGGGGGAGATTTCACATTGGGGTACTTTTTGTGATAAGGAATGTATCACGTTTCCAGTCAGAGTAGCAGCTATCATTCCAGAACTCATTCCGGTGGAATACCAGGAGTTTGCTGATGTTTTCTCCAAAGGCAGTGCGGACATTCTGCCTCCCCATCGGCCTTATGATTGTGCTATTGAGTTAATTCCTGGTGCCGCATTGCCAAAGGGAAGATTATATGCATTATCCGGGCCAGAAACTGCGGCTATGAATGATTATGTAAATGAGAGCCTTGAGAAAGGATTTATTAGACCATCAAAATCTCCTTTAAGTGCAGGCTTCTTCTTTGTGGAGAAAAAGGATGGCTCGCTTAGACCTTGCATTGATTTTAGAGCCCTGAATAAGATCTCAGTTAAAAACACCTATCCTTTGCCGTTGATTTCTGTACTCTTTGATCAGTTACGTTCTGCTGTGATTTTTTTCTAAAATTGACCTTAGAGGAGCGTACAACCTCATCCGAATTAAATCTGGAGATGAGTGGAAAACGGCCTTCAGTACTCAGTCGGGTTACTACGAATACCTGGTGATGCCGTTCGGCCTGTCCAATGCTCCGGCAGTTTTTCAAGACCTCATTAACGATGTGCTCCGTGACTTCCTAGGGAAATTCGTGGTCGTTTACTTAGACGACATCCTGATTTTTTCTAAATCAATGGAACAACATGTTACCCAGGTGCGTCTGGTTCTTCAAAAGTTATGTGAGAATCATTTATATGCCAAGCTGGAGAAGTGTGAGTTTCATGTCACGGAAGTATCTTTTTTAGGGTACATAATTTCCCCTCAGGGATTTTCCATGGAACCAAAGAAACTCCAGGCCATCCTTAGTTGGGCGCAACCCACCAATTTAAAAGCAATTAAGCGTTTTTTAGGGTTTGCGAATTATTATAGGAGGTTCATTCATTCTTTTTCTGACCTGGTTGCTCCCATTGTAGCTCTGACAAAGAAAGGAGCGGATCCTACCAACTGGTCGCGTGAAGCTGAGTTGTCCTTCCGGGCCTTGAAACAAGCCTTTGTCTCGGCTCCAGTCCTCAGACATCCTAATCCGGAATTGCCCTTTGTGGTGGAGGTTGATGCCTCGGAGGTTGGAGTGGGGGCTATCCTTTCTCAAAAGGATCCGGAGTCTCTGGAATTACATCCTTGTGCCTTTATGTCCAGGAAATTCTCCTCCGCTGAATCCAACTATGACGTTGGTAATCGGGAGTTACTGGCGGTAAAATGGGCTTTCGAGGAGTGGAGGCATTGGCTGGAGGGAGCAAAACATACTATTTCGGTATTGACTGACCATAAGAACCTGCAATACATTGAATCGGCTAAGCGGCTTAATGCCCGGCAGGCACGTTGGGCATTATTTTTTACGCGTTTCAAATTTATAATCACTTTCAGGCCTGGTTCCAAGAATACTAAGGCTGATGCCCTGTCACATAGCTTTCTTCCGGTTCACAATAACAATCCTGTTACCCCCATACTTCCATCTTCGGTCATCTGGGCGGGCCTCACACAAGATTTATTTACCCAGTTAAAACAGCTTCAACACCAAGCTCCTAGAATTACTCCTGCTGGTCGTCTTTACGTCCCTGAGTTTTTGAGAGTTACTGTTTTAACGGAATTCCATGATAACAAAGTTTCAGGGCATCCAGGAGTCTCTAAGACATTGGAGTTAGTCTCTCGCTCAGTATGGTGGCCTGGTCTTTCTAAAGACGTCAAGGAATTTGTTTATTCATGTCAGGTTTGTGCACAGCATAAGGTTCCCCGTTCCTTGCCCATCGGGCAACTTATGCCCTTAAATGTTCCTCTCAGGCCGTGGTCTCATATTTCCATGGATTTTGTGGTTGACCTTCCCCTTTCAGCCGGATTCCGAGTCATATGGGTGGTAGTGGACCGTTTTAGTAAAATGGCTCATTTTATTGCTCTTCCCCGATTGCCTTCTGCCCAAGGGTTGGCAGTTTTGTTTCTCCGCCATGTATTCAGGCTTCATGGGTTGCCTACTGATATTGTTTCTGATCGGGGTCCACAATTCATCGCACAATTCTGGAAATGTTTTTGTGCCTCATTGAAGATGAAATTGTCGTTAACATCCGGTTACCACCCACAATCCAACGGGCAAACCGAACGAGTTAACCAATCATTGAAACAATATTTGCGCTTGTATTCAGCCAAACTCCAGAATGATTGGTCCGAGTTTCTTCCGTTGGCTGAATTTGCTTACAATAATTCTTGTCATTCCTCCACTAAAGAGTCTCCATTCTTTTCAGTTTTTGGTTTTCACCCCAGAGCTAATTCTTTTTTTCATCATTCCTCAGTCTCCTCGCTTACCTTAACCTCCCATCTCAGAGCCATTTGGAAAAAGGTGCACCTTGCTCTCAGAAAAGCGGCCTTTCGAGAGAAGAAATTTTCTGACAGGCTCCGACGTCCTTGCACTTTTAAGGTGGGAGATAGGGTGTGGTTGTCGACTCGCAACATCAGGCTTCGACAATCCTCAGCTAGACTGGGACCCAAATTTATTGGGCCATTTCTTATTATTAAAAGAGTCAACCCAGTTGCCTTTCGGTTACGTTTACCAAGATCTCTCAGGATTGGAAATACGTTTCATTGTTCCCTGTTGAAACAATACGTTTCTTCCAGTAGATTTCCTCGGAAGATCTCTCAGGGTAGATCTCCAGTGGATGTACAGGGACAACAGGAGTTCTTGGTAGAGAAGGTTCTCGATTCCAAATTGTCCCGGGATCGGCTGTATTTTCTGGTTCACTGGAAAGGCTATGGTCTGGAGGAAAGGTCTTGGGTCCTGGATAAGGATCTTCATGCCCCGAGGCTCAAGAGGGCATTTTTTCGTGAATTTCCTCAGAAACCTGGCTTTAGGGGTTCCTTGACCCCTCCTCAAGGGGGGGGGGGTACTGTTAAGCGCCGGGGTCCGCTTGATGGTCTGCGCGGCCCGGCGCCTAGCAACTAGAGATGCCGTGCACGTACAGCCGCCGGCTCCCTAGCAACGCTAGACGCCGGGCGCGCTGAGCCGCACGGACCCTAGCAACGGGGACGCCACTGGCGGACCGCGTTCCCCGTTGCTAGGCTTTAGGAAATTAAGATATTCACCTGCTCTCTGGCCGTGCAGCAAGGCAGCTGCACGGCATTTATTCTAATCAGCCATTAGCAGCTGATTGGAGGACTCCTTGTTAAATACACTCCCAGGGCTTCTCACAGATGCCGGTAAAAGCTTCCTGCATGCTGCCTTTGTTTGCTGAGAGTCTGTTTCCAGTCCTGCTGTATCCGGTCATTCCAGTCCGCAGAAGTCCGGTATTCGGGAGTTGTCATCTCATCCCAAGAGGTCGTTTGGTTCCCTGGAGTCCTGACTGATCACCGTTTTATATCCAGTGGTGTTCGTGAGTTGCGGCTCTGCCGTGTGTTGCGGCTCAGCCGCTTTACCTTTTATATTTTGTGTTTGGAGCATTTGCGGAGGGTTCCGCTTCCACAAGTCCTCTCTGGTACTCGGCGGTGCCGGGTAGGAGAATTGGACAAGTGGATATTTTGGTTGTCCTTTTTCCTGGCGGTTTCTCCGCACATATTATAGTTTTGAGTTTGCTTATCCCCTGGCCTGGTTGTTTAGTTAGAGGGCCTCTTGTTATCACCCTGTCTCGGGTTTCCCTTTGTCTCTCATTAAGACCGGGGGGCATCGAAGTTGGGCAGACATAATCCGCCCTTCAAACGCGGCTGCCAAGGGCTCAAGAAACCATAGTCTCGCAGGGGATTTCTGACAACACGGGTGAGACAACAGAGTTAGGGCGCCAGGGGCTATTTTCCTATCCTGCTCCCTTCCCCAGCATTCCGTTCCAGTGCTCCGGTCCTTGCCATAAGATCTTCTCTGACCAGAGTGCTGGAATCATAACACATACTGGACACAGAAGAGGTTTTCTTCCAGTGGAAAGGCTATGGAGATCCAGAGTCTGGTCAAACAAATTCTGAAACCAGCAAGAGTGTTAATCCATCAATGCATTCAGTTGCTGGGGAAGATGGTTGTGGCCTATGAGGCCATTCAGTTTGGCAGGTTCCATGCCAGAGTGTTCCAGTGGGACCTGTTGGACAATTGGTCCGGATCCCACCTACACATGCAACGGAGGATAATCCTGTCTTCCAAGACCAGAATCTCACTCCATTGGTGGCTGCACAGTTCTCACCTCCTAGAGGGGCGATGGTTCGGGATCCAGGACTGGATCCTAGGGACCACAGATGCAACCCTCCGAGGCTGGGGAGCAGTCACACAGGGGGAAAACGTCCAAGGAAGATGGTCAAGTCAGGAAAGTTGTCTCCACATAAATGTTCTGGAGTTAAGGGCCATTTAATAACTGCAGACACAGTACACACTGGGACGGGTGCCCAGCATCCTCAACAGACTAAGAGAAAAGGATTTACCGGTAGGTATTAAAATCCTATTTTCTCTAACGTCCTAGAGGATGCTGGGGACTCCGTAAGGACCATGGGGATAGACGGGCTCCACAGAGTTCATGATCTTCACTGAGGTAGCGTACAGCACTGCAGCTGTGCGCCATTGCTCCCATACACCTCACATACTCCGGTCACTGTAAGGGTGCAGGGCGCAGGGGGGGCGCCCTTGGCAGCAATATAAACCTCTTTTTGGCAAAAATATAACATATATACAGCTGGGCACTGTATATATGTATGAGCCCCCACCAATTTTACAGTTTAAGTGGGACAGAAGCCCGTCGCCGAGGGGGCGGGGCTTCTCCCTCAGCACTCACCAGCGCCATTTTTTCTCCACAGCACCGCTGAGAGGAAGCTCCCCGGACTCTCCCCTGCTTATACCACGGTAGAGAAGAGGGTTGAAAAGAGAGGGGGGGCACATAATTCGGCGCAAATTACATACAGCAGCGCTACTGGACAAACATTAAGTTACTGTGTTATTCCTGGGTTATATAGCGCTGGGGAGTGTGCTGGCATACTCTCTCTCTGTCTCTCCAAAGGGCCTTGTGGGGAAACTGTCTTCAGAAAAAGTATTCCCTGTGTGTGTGGTGTGTCGGTACACGTGTGTCGACATGTCTGAGGAAGAAGGCTATATTAGAGAGGAGCGGGAGCAAATGAATGTGGTGTCTCCGCTGATACCTGATTGGATGGATATGTGGAATGTTTTAAATGCTAGTGTAAACTCATTGTACAAAAGATTAGACAAGGCTGAAGCTTTGGGACAGTCAGGGACTCAACCCATGCCTGATCCTATGTTGCAGGGACTGTCAGGGTCTCATAAGCGCCCACTATCCCAGATTGTTGACACAGATACCGACACGGATTCTGACTCCAGTGTCGATTACGATGATGCAAAGTTACAGCCAAAATTGGCAAAATCCATTCGATATATGATTATGGCAATAAAAGATGTTTTGCACATCACAGAGGAACCCCCTGTCCCTGACAAGAGGGTACATATGTACAAGGGAAAGAAGCCTGAGGTAACCTTTGAGGGGGTCACACGAGCTGAACGAGTTATGTGAAAAAGCTTGGGAATCTCCAGATAAAAGACTGCAGATTTCCCAGAGGATTCTTATGGCGTATCCTATTCCATCAACGGATAGGTTACGATGGAAATCCTCCCGTAGGATGGACAAAGCATTAACACGCACAGCTACAGTTGGAAAATCCAATTTTTTACCTTATGTTCCCTCACAGCATAAGAAAGCTCCGCATTATCAAATGCAGTCCTTTCGGTCACAAAGAAACAAGAAAGTGCGTGGTGCGTCCTTTCTTGCCAGAGGTAGGGGCAGAGGAATAAAGCTGCACAACACAGCTAGTTCCCAGGAACAGAAGTCCTCCCCGGCCTCTACAAAATCTACCTCATGACGCTGGGGCTCCACTGGCAGAGTCCGGCCCATGTGATGTCATGCAGCTGCTCTGACCACGCCTCCTGTTTCTCCGTTGCCGACCCCATTTTGAAACCGTGCCCCCGCACCGCTCCATCTCTGACTTGGAAATGGAGTGTTGTTGACCCCCCTCCCCCCCCCCCTTCACCGATTCACAGGCAGAGGTGATCGCATTATCTGCGGGGTGCCGCAGAAAATGCAGGCGTATGCTCTTAGCAGTTTTTGCAGTTGGATTGCGATCCAACCTGAATCAGGCCCTATTACCTATCACAATGCACTGCGGGTAGTACAAAATGGGGTTAATATAGGAGAAAAAACCCCAGAGCTGTGCTCCTTAACTGTCCCTGGTGGCTAGTGGAGCGGCTGCCCAGTAATCAGTGTCCACGCCAGTGCGCACACGGCCCGCCCCCATCAGCGGCCTCGTGATCCCGGAGGGCGGTGTGTGTGTGACTGACCTTAGGAAGAAACCGGAGCCTCCGCTGCAGTGACCCAGCAACCGGGGCACGGGAGTATACTGCGCCACTGGGAGTGATGGAGCTGCAGTAAAGAGGTCTATTAGACCTAGCCTGCTGCAGCCCTTGTAGATTCTTATAAAAAAAGTTCTTCTTTTCTTTCCAAAATTAATAGCTAAGAATAGGCAGCCTGAGGCAGCCCCCTGTTAAGTGGCCTGCTACTGAAGGAACCAACTACAAACTGAGCTCCCTGTTCATGGAAGCGAGGTTATAGAGGAGGGGGCGCTGAGCATCTTGGGAACAGTCAAAAGCTTTGAGCCTGTTGGTGCCTCAGATCAAGATCCTACTCTGGTGTACATATACAATGTGAATCCTTGTGGAGTCCAGTGTACCCCACAGAAGAAATGAATGCGTCACACCCATTGGCAGCAACATTAGAATAGCTGCTGATGGGCACAATTGAGAAAGGAAGGGGGGAAAACATTTGAATCCAGCAAATATATGTAATTTGAATATGTAATTTGTACCTTCCTACTTTAAAATGTAATGGATGAACCTCACCCAGTGAGAACTATCTTCATGATCAAGAGATCTCATATGCAAGATAAGTAAGTGTTGGGATAGGGCTGTGGAGGGCGGCTGCTCGGGCACACCCCTGTCAAGTTAAGGAGATTCAACTGAGGAAGCACAAGGGAACTCTTATCTGGGAACAACAACTGCAGGGAGAACACATTTTCAGACGAATGTGGGAGGGCAGAAGGCTGCCTAATACTGAAGCACCCCCAAACAACAAACCAAATGCAACAACTACTGCAAGCATTCCTGGGGGAAGGCCTGCAGCAGATGGATTTGCATATAGTGATGTCATCCAAGCAGTGGGCATAGTTGGCTGCAACCCTCGTCTGCATATGAAAAGAGAAAAGGGTCACGCAGGGCATGGCGGCCTTTGTGGGGTTGCGCTTGGATGACCCCTAAATCGCTTTATACACCCCCACCCCCCATCAGTGTGGGCTCATGTTGGCCATGCCCCAGCCCCTGAAGCATTCAAGCTGATTTCTTGCAGCAGCTGGACCCAGAAACAGCTCCAGAGTTGCTCTACAAGACAAGTAAAAGGGTGTGAGCCCTGCAGCACCACCTGTAGTTTGCATACACACATATATAGGACAGCATCTCTTATATGCCCCAGGGTCAATAAAATAGTATCCTTATCTAGGGTATCCATCCCCTCAGATAAGGTATCCGTCCATGCCGCTACAGCACTACACACCCAGGCCGACGCAATTGCCGGTCTGAGTAAGGTACCTGAATGTGTATAAATGGACTTCAGGGTAATCTCCTGTTTGCGGTCAGCAGACTCTTTGAGGGTAGCCGTATACTGGGACGGGAGGGCTACCTTCTTGGATAAGCGTGTTAATGCTTTGTCCACCCTAGGGGAGGATTCCCATCGTAACCTATCCATTGATGGGAAAGGATACGCCATAAGAATCCTTTTGGAAATCTGCAGTCTTTTATCTGGAGATTCCCAAGCTTTTTCACATAACTCGTTCAGCTCGTGTGACCCCCTCAAAGGTTACCTCAGGCTTTTTCACCTTGTACATATGTACCCTCTTGTCAGGGACAGGGGGTTCCTCTCTGATGTGCAAAACATCTTTTATTGCCATAATCATATATCGAATGGATTTTGCCAATTTTGGCTGTAACTTTGCATCATCGTAATCGACACTGGAGTCAGAATCCGTGTCTGTATCTGTGTCAACAATCTGGGATAGTGGGCGCTTATGAGACCCTGACAGTCCCTGCAACATAGGATCAGGCATGGGTTGAGACCCTGACTGTCCCAAAGCTTCAGCCTTGTCTAATCTTTTGTGCAATGAGTTTACACTAGCATTTAAAACATTCCACATATCCATCCAATCAGCTGTCGGCGGAGACACCACATTCATTTGCTCCTGCTCCTCTCTAATATAGCCTTCTTCCTCAGACATGTCGACACACGTGTACCGACACACCACACACACAGGGAATGCTTTTTCTGAAGACAGTTTCCCCACAAGGCCCTTTGGAGAGACAGAGAGAGAGTATGCCAGCACACACCCCAGCGCTATATAACCCAGGAATACACAGTAACTTAATGTTTGCCCAGTAGTACTGCTGTATGTAATTTGCGCAAAATTATGTGCCCCCCCCCCTCTTTTCAACTCTCTTGTCTACCGTGGTATAAGCAGGGGAGAGTCCGGGGAGCTTCCTCTCAGCGGTGCTGTGAAGAAAAAATGGCGCTGGTGAGTGCTGAGGGAGAAGCCCCGCACCCTCGGCGGCAGGCTTCTGTCCCGCTTAAACTGTAAAATTGGCGGGGGCTCATACATATATACAGTGCCCCGCTGTATATGTGTTATATTTTTGCCAAAAAGAGGTTTATATTGCTGCCCAGGGTGCCCCCCCCCCCTGCGCCCTGCACCCTTACAGTGACCGGAGTGTGTGAGGTGTATGGGAGCAATGGCGCACAGCTGCAGTGCTGTGCGTTACTTCAGTGAAGATCATGAAGTCTTCTGCCGCCTCTGAAGTCTTCTTTTCTTCTCATACTCACCCGGCTTCTATCTTCCGGCTCTGCAAGGGGGACGGAGGCGCGGCTCTGGGACGGACGGCGAGGGTGAGATCCTGCGTACCAATCCCTCTGGAGCTAATGGTGTCCAGTAGCCTAAGAAGCTGGACCTTGCAACTCAGAGAGTAGGGCTGCTTCTCTCCCCTCAGTCCCTCGATGAGGGAGTCTGTTGCCAGCAGTGCTCCCTGAAAATTAAAAACCTAACAAAATACTTTCTGTCAGAAAGCTCAGGAGAGCTCCTGAAAAGCACCCAGTCTCCACTGGGCACAGTATCAAACTGAGGTCTGGAGGAGGGGCATAGAGGGAGGAGCCAGTGCACACCCAGAACTAAAGTCTTTCTTAAAGTACCCATGTCTCCTGCGGAGCCTATCTATCCCCATGGTCCTTACGGAGTCCCCAGCATCCTCTAGGACGTTAGAGAAAATAGGATTTTAATACCTACCGGTAAATCCTTTTCTCTTAGTCCGTAGAGGATGCTGGGCACCCGTCCCAGTGCGTACTGTGTCTGCAGTTATTAAATGGCCCTTAACTCCAGAACATTTATGTGGAGAAAACTTTCCTGACTTGACCATCTTCCTTGGATGTTTTCCCCCTGTGTGACTGCTCCCCAGCCTCGGAGGGTTGCATCCATGGTCCCTAGGATCCAGTCCTGGATCCCGAACCATCGCCCCTCTAGGAGGTGAGAACTGTGCAGCCACCAATGGAGTAAGATTCTGGTCTTGGAAGACAGGATTATCCTCCGGTGCATGTGTAGGTGGGATCCGGACCACTTGTCCAACAGGTCCCACTGGAACACTCTGGCATGGAACCTGCCAAACTGAATGGCCTCGTAGGCCGCAACCATCTTCCCCAGCAACAGAATGCATTGATGGATTAACACTCTTGCTGGTTTCAGAATTTGTTTGACCAGACTCTGGAACTCCATAGCCTTTCCACTGGAAGAAAGCCTCTTCTGTGTCCAGTATGACTCCCAGAAACAACAACCGCGTCATTGGGACCAACTGCGATTTTGGCAAGTTTAGGAGCCAACCATGTTGTTGAAGAACTGTCAGGGAGAGTAGATGTTTTGCACCAACTGGTCCCTGGATCTCGCCTTTATCAGGAGATCATCCAAGTACGGCATAATTGTGACTCCTTGCTTGTGAAGGAGAACCATCATTTCCACCATCACCCTGGTGAAAATCCTCAGAGCCGTGGACAGACCAAACGGCAACGTCTGAAATTGGTAATGACAATCCTGAATTGCAAACCTCAGGTAGCTTGATGCAGTGGCTAAACGGGAACATGTAATTAGGCAACCTTATGTCTACCAAAACCATGAAATCTCCTTCCTCCGGACTGGAGATCCCTACCCTGAGAGATTCCATCTTGAAATTGAATTTCTTTAGGTAGAAATTGAGGGATTTCAGATTTAAGATTGGTCTGACTGAGCCGTCCGGCTTCGGGAGCACGAAGAGGCTTGAATAAAAACCTTCTCCCTGCTGACTAAGGCCGATTTGAACAATCGGTGAGGGGGAACGTCTTGAAACCCCAGTTTGTACCCTTGTGACACTATTTGTAAAACCCACGAGTCCAGGTCCAAATTAATCCAGAACTGACTGAAGTGTTTTAGACGTGCCCCCACTGGTGTGGGCTCCTGCAAGAGAGCCCCAGCGTCATGCAGTGGATTTGGCAGAAGCAGAGGACGAACTCTGCTCCTGCGATCTTGAAGAGGCTACAGACCTCTTCCCTCTTCTCCTTCCTCTAATGCAAAGAAAGGGGAATCTTAACTTCTTGCATATCTATTGGGACAAAATGACTGCGTTAGACAATGATGCGTCTTCATCCGTTGAGAGGGAACATAGGGCAAGAAGGTTGACTTACCTGCGGGAGCTGCCGAGATCAAATTAACTAGGCCGTTGCCAAACAAGGCTTCACCTTCATAGGGAAGAGACTCCCTTTCTTCTTGGAGTCAGCATCAGCATTCCCTTGGTGAATCCACACTGCCCTCCTATCCGAGACTGCCATGAAATTGGCCCGTGAACTCAAGAGTCCTATATCCCTTGCAGTTGTAAGTATGCTGCAGTGTCCTTGATATGATCCAACGTAAGGAGTATCCCATCTCTCCAAGATATCTATATCGGAAGACAAGGTATTCGACCAATTCTTGAATACTACTACTCACCCATGCGCATGTAATGGCAGGTCTAAGTAATGTACCCGTGGTTACATAACTAGAAATAATGTAGCTTCCTGCATACGATCTGCTGGATTTGTGACAGGGCCCCGTGCAGAACAGGGGGTGACTCCCACTTTATTCTGTCCGCAGCAGGAAATGAATAAACAATCGGAAACCTTTTGGGGATTTGAAACCATCTTGTCGAGCTGGCCCAGACTTTCTCAAACAGAGATGGAGGAACGTTACATCAGCTTTCATTATATATCTATATATACATACATATAGACCCCTTTGTCAGGAACAGCAGGGTCCTCAGTGATGTTAATATGTCCTTAATATCCACAATCATGTACTGAATGCTCCTTGCCAATATTGGATCTAATCAGGAAATATTATGGTCGACATAGGAATCAGTATCCGAGTCAGTATCAGTGTGTAGTAACATTTTTGCGGGCCTGAGGGAAAAGAAGCATAGCCATGAACATCACATCTATTCTCTACGTCTGTGTCTGGGACACAGATTTATCCAACCTCACTCTGATATTATTGAAACTTTCACCCAGTCAGTTATTGGTGGTGCCAACAGGGCCACCATCATATGTCTGCATTCCTAATATAGTTTCCTCTTGGGAAAAACATTCAGCCACCGACATGTTGACACACATGTACCAAGTACCCACAGACACATCAGCTTATGGGGGATAGACCTACAGTAAATCTGTCAGAGGGACAGAGAGGATTTTTTAGCTCACAACCCAGCGCCAAAAGTACACAGTCTGGGAAATAATAAACTCTATAGTGATAGACTTGTAACGCTCTATAGATGTGCTGGTGAGGTGAGGAAGAAGCCCCGCCGCTGTAATGGCACGCTTCTGTCCCGCTCAGAAACAAATAATTAATTACGCTGGCGGGGTAAGGACAGTGCCCAGGCACTAATGTCCACTTTTGCCAGCCTTTTGTGAGGAATTTATGCTGCCCAGGGTGCCCCCCCCCACCCACCCACATGCCCTGCACCCTGCAGTGCCTGTGTTTGTGTGGAAGCATGGCGCACAGCATTCCGCTCGCTGCGTGGTACCTCAGAATGCCGTCACTGGAGAAGAAGTCTTCTGTTCTTCTGCTACTCGCCTGTCTTCTGACTTCTGGCTCTGTAAGGGGGTGATGGCAGGCTACGGGAGTGGGCATCTAGGCGTACCCAGCGATCAGCACCCTCAGGAGCTAATGGTGTCCTGTCAGCCAGAAGCAGAGCCATTGAACTCACTAGAAGTTGGTCATACTTCTCTCCCCTAAGTTCCACGAAGCAGGGAGACTGTTGCCAGCAGCCTCCCTGAAAATAAGAAAAACTAACATAAGTCTTTTCAGAGAAACTCAGTAGAGCTCCCCTGTAGTGCATCCAGTCTCACTGGGCACAATTCTAAAACTGGAGTCTGGAGGAGGGGCATAGAGGGAGGAGACAGTTCACACCCTTTGAAAGTCTTAAAGTGCCCATGTCTCCTGCGGATCCCGTCTATACCCCATGGTTCTTAATCTGATCCCAGCATCCTCTAGGACGTATGAGAAAACAAATAACGCACACACGAGGAGGAGAGAACAAAGGAAGCTATAAGGAGGGGAGGGGAGGGGAGGGGGGGGGGAGGTAAGGTAGTAAAGGGATATTGGATAAACTACAACCTTATACATATTCATTAATGTACCAGTAGTTAGAAGTAGAAGAGCTCTAACAGAAACCACAAAGCTTATCTAAAGCCACACCACGCTGGATATGCCCAATCTCATTTGATCTTTGAAGCAAAGCAGTATTGGACTTTGTTACTACCAAGCAGTCTCCCATCCATGTATTATCAGATTATTTAGGTGTTTTTAAACTACCAACACCCTTTTCTTGGTACTGTACATTTAATTTTTACACATATTCTTTTATGTACCAGAAGTTAGAAGTAGAAGAGCTCTAACAGAAACCACGAGGTCATCTACAGCCACAGCACACTGGATTTGCCCAATCTCTCCTGATCATGGAAGCTGAGCAGTGTTGGTCCTGGTTTTAGTACTTGGATGGGAGACCACCAGGAAATACCAGGAGCTGTGTGTATTTTTACAATACCAACACCGTTCTCTTGATGCATTCCATTTTGAAACATTGGGGCAGATCTATTAAGCCTGGTGAACTGATAAAGTGCAAGGTGATAAAGTACCAGCCAGTCAGCTCCTAACTGTCATTTTTCAAACCCAGCCTGTGACATGGCAATTAGGAGCTGATTGGCTGGTACTTTATCACCATGCAAATTATCATTTCACCAGGTTTAATAAATCAAAACAAAAGAAGTACAGATAGCGCTTGCAGATTTATTATTATAAATTTATTAATTAACTATTATCTCAATGATAATTCTTCACTAGTACTATTATAGTACCAAGGATATAGATTAATAAAAAAAAAATATCTTTCCCTTGCCTTGACAACAAATTTACATATATAAAAAAACTAAAACCACATTGACATCAATTAATAATATATAAGAAAATGCTCTGCTCCACAAATTGGTTTAGCTAGCCCTCTTAGTACAGAAAGAGATACAATAGTTTCAATGAGTCCCAGTGTTTCACTTAACTGCTACAACTGCAACAGCTGAGTCCAATATCTGGTTACTTAGTTTCATTTAGTTTACTGCTGTTTCCTTTCTTTGGTGATGGTAATCTTAGGATAGATGTTATAACGTTAGATAATGTATGATATATGGAATAGGGCTTGCTTTCAATCATATATAGTACGTATAGTATTTAGCAGCTTTTTTGTCCACTTTAAATGACGCTGATCAGATTAACAGCAATTTCATCGTGAAGCAGTAGGATTAATGGATATAGTCACAGTTTTTATAAGACATGGCCATGTTAAGTTTTAATTACCACTCCGCCTCAGGTTTCCGTCTTTGTAACCCTCCCGGCTCTGGTGCTAATTTACCGTTCCAAACGAGCCTTATCCGGAGATACGTCCAAAGTCCTCCTGATGCTCGGCGTGAGTGGTAGATTAGGTTGTCACTGGCAGGTGCAAATACAGTAGGTGTTTCTCAGGTTTAATAAATCGTCCGCTTATTCATTTATGTACGAGTAGTTAGAAGTAGAAGAACTCTAACAGAAACCACTAAGCTCATCTACAGCCACACCACACTGTATATGCCCAATATCACCTGATCTTAGGCCTGGTTTGTTCTTGGATGTGAGACCACCTGGGAATATCAGGTGCTGTAGGTAGTTTTATACTACCAACACCGTTCTCTTGATGCATTCTATTTTGAAACTTATTCATTGATGTAGAAGTTAGAAACAGCAAAAATCATCTACAGCCGCATCACACTGGATATGTCCAATCCAGTGGCGTAACTAGAAATTTTTCTCCCCCAAGCCAAAAAATTCTTCGGCCCCCCCCCCCCCCCTTCATGCTCCATAATTGGGAGCAAGAAAGGGATAAATATGCGCGCGCCTAAGGCGCGCGCGTCAAAAAAGGGGCGTGGTTTTGTTGGAGTGGGCGTGATTTCGCATAAAGGGGCGTGGCATTGCAGGAAAAGACTACCTTATACCCCAGTTTTGCAACCTGCACGCCCATACGTTGGCCACCACAGGAAAGAAAAATTATCCTGATTCATGCCCCTTACATTATTTGTCATTTTTCCTCCTTATAGTAATGCCCAGTATACATTATGCCACATACTGCAATGGCCCTTAGACATTATGCCGCACACAATAATGCACGACACAATATGCACACACTGTAATGCCCCCGACACATTATGCCACACACCGTAATGTCTGTGACACATTATGCCACACACCGTAATGCCTGTGACACATTATGACAGGAATCGCAATGCCCGTTATACATTATGCTACACACTGCAATGCCCCTGATACATTATAGCACATACAATGTCTGTGACACATTATGACACACACCGCAATGTCCGTGATACATTATGCCACACACTGCAATGCCCGATACATTATAGCACATACAATGCCTGTGACACATTATGCCACACACTGCAATGACCTTGAGACATTATACCACAATGCCCGTGATATAGTATACCATACACCGTAATGCCTGTGACACATACCGCAATGCCCTGCCCGTTATACCCTATGCCACACATCGCAATGCCCGTTATGTATTATGCCACACTGCAATGACCCTGAGACATTATACCACATACCACAATGCCCGTGATATAGTATACCACACACCGTAATGCCTGACACATTATGACACACACCGCAATGTCCGTGATACATTATGCCACACACTGCAATGACCCTGAGACATTATACCACATATCACAATGCCCGCGATATAGTATACCATACACCGTAATGCCTGCGACACATTATGACACACACCGCAATGTCCGTGATACATTATGCCACACACCGTAATGCCCATTACACATTAAGTCTACAGTAAGGCTTCTAATTACTTTTCAATTACCTGCTCGTTGTCAGGGGTTTCATGCACTGGGTGTCATGCTCGTTGCCAGGGGTTTCATGCTCTTGGTTCCATGCACGGTGCCAGGGGTTTTCATGCTCAGGGTGTCATGCTCGTTGCCAGGGGTTTCATGCACTGGGTGTCATGCTCGTTGCCAGGTGTTTCATGCACTGGGTGTCATGCTCGTTGCCAGATGTTTCATGCACTGGGTGTCATGCTCGTTGCTAGGAGGTAGTCTTTGTTGCTAGGGCAGTGCTCCCAGTGCCACATATGTCCCCAGTGCCAGATATTCCCCCACGGTGCCAGGTACTTACATGCCCCAGTGCCAAATATAGTCGTCCCCCCCATGTGCCAGGTACACATATGCCCCCAGTGCCAGATATTCCCCCCCAGTGCCATATATGCCCCCAGTGCCAGATATTCCCCCCAGTGCCATATATGCCCCCCGTGCCATATATGCCCCCAGTGCCAGATACCCCCCCCCCCCAGTGCCATATATGCCCCCAGTGCCAGATATTCCCCCCAGTGCCATATATGCCCCAGTGCCAGATATCCCCCCCAGTGCCAGATATGCCCCCAGTGCCAGATATTCCCCCCAGTGCCAGAAATGCCCCAGTGCCAGATATTCCTCCCCCCCCGTGCCATATATGCCCCCAGTGCCAGATATTTACCCCCCCCCCCCCCGCCGTCGCTTTTTGGAGGGACACGGAGGGCACAGCTCGTCTCTCCTGTGTCCCTCCTGCTGCATCATCTCCGGCGGCCGCGGGTCTAATAGGGGGAAGTGCCGGTTCGTGAGCCAATTAGAGCTCACGGACGGCACTTCCCCCTATTAGACCCGCGGCCGCCGGAGATGATGCAGCAGGAGGGACACAGGGAGGCACGCTGTGTGCCCTCCGTGTCCCTCCAAAAAGCGGCGGAGGGAAGGAGACTGCAGACTGACATGCGGACGCTCGTCCGCATGTCAGTCTGCTGTAAATCAGTGGCGCCCCCGCAGCCCCTCGCCCCCAAGCCACCGCGAGGACTGCGGGGGCAGTAGTTACGCCACTGGTCCAATCTCATCTGATGATGGAAGCTAAGCAGTGTTGTGCCTGGTTTGTTTTTGGATTTCAAGTCCTGCCTTCTGGTTTGGCCACGGCACCTCGGATATTCACCAAGGTCATGGCCGTGATGACGACCCTTCACGATCAGAGAATCAGGATCCTGACAAATCTGGACGACTTGCTGATCCTGGTGAACTCCCAAGAGGTTCTCCACAGTTATCTGGAACTGGCGGTCCAATTCCTAAAAGTCCACGGGTGGCTATTCAACTGAAAAAAGTCCTCGCTGGTCCCTGCTCGGAACATTGTGCACCTAGGGGCACTGCTGGACACACACAGCCAACAATTGTTTCTGTCTCCAGAGAAAGTCCTGAAAATTCAGGACAGTATCGTCCTCTCTCGCCCAAGAGTGTTGATACACACGGCGATGCAAGTACTAGACCTCATGGTGTCGGCTTTCGATATGGTAGAGTACGCTCAATTTCATTACCGCCCTCTGCAGAGGTTAATCCTCTCCAAGTGGGACGGCCTGCCTCATCGGATGATGTCTCAAATGATCTCCTTGACTCCGGAGGTTCGTCTGACACTGAGCTGGTGGTTACAGGACCAACAGTTGAGCAGGGGCCATCCCTTCTGGATCTCCAACTGTGTCCTCTTGACAATGGATGCCAGTCTTTTGGGCTGGGCCATGGTGTTGGAGCAACACTTTCTCCAGGGTCGGTGGACCAGGGAGGAATCTCTCCTCCTGATATACATTCTGGAATTGCAGGCAGTGTTCAATTAATTGACACTGGCCCTGCCTCTAGTACAGAACAGGCCTGTTCAAGTACAATCTGACAACGCCACCACGGTAGTGTACACAAATCATCAAGGCGGCACTCGAAACTGCATGGCAAAGCTGGAAGTATCAAAAATCCTCCGTTGGGTAGAAAGTCATCTGACAGCAATATCGGCAGTGTTCATTCCCGGAGTCCTCAACTAGGAAGCGGATTTCCTCAGTCGTCAGGACGTTCACGCTGGAGAGTGGAGAGGCCGCAGCAGAAATGTCTGCACTGGTGTCAGTAGGTGACTGAGGCAGGGATGACTGGGAGATAGTGGGTGACTGAAGCATGTATGAGTGGGAGATAGTGGGTGACTGAGGCCGGGGTGACTGGGAGATAGTGGGTGACAGGGAGATAGTGGGTTACTGAGGGAGGGGTGATAGGAAGGGGTTGGGTAAGTATGGGAAGAAAGTGGGTGACAGGTATAATAAATGACTAAGGCAGGGGTGATAGGGAGATAGTGGATTACTGTGGCAGGGGTGACAGGGACAGTAAGAGACTGAGGCAGGGGTGACAGGGATAGTGGCTGACTGAGGCAGGGGTGACTGGGAGATAGTGGGTGACTGAGGCAGGGTTGACAGGGATAGTGGGTGACTGAAGCAGGGGTGATAGGGTGACAGTGGGTGACTAAAGCAGGGGTGACTGGTATAGTGGGTGACTGAGGCAGGGATCGCAGATATAGTGGTTGACTGAGGCAGCGGTGACTGGGAGATAGTGGGTAACTGAGGCAGGGGTGACAGGGAAAGTGTGTGACTCAGGCAGGGGTGATAGGGAGATAGTGGGCTGCATATCTCTGCCTCACTGCAGCAGCACATTCCTGCTTCAATGACAGCAGCACATCCCTACCTCACTTATAGCAGCACATCCCTGCCTCGCTGACAGCAGCACATCCCTGCCTCGCTGACAGCAGCACATCCCTGCCTCGCTGACAGCAGCACATCCCTGCTTCGCTGACAGCAGCACATCCCTGCTTCGCTGACAGCAGCACATCCCTGCTTCGCTGACAGCAGCACATCCCTGCCTCGCTGACAGCAGCACATCCCTGTCTCGCTGACAGCAGCACAGCACTGCTTCGCTGACAGCAGCACATCACTGCTTCACTACCAGCAGCACATCCCTGCCTCACTGGCAGCAGCACATCCCTGCCTTACTGACAGCTGTATATAGGGCCTAATTCAGACCTGATCCCTGCTGTGCATATTCACACAACAGGAGATCAGGTCTGAAGTGCGTGTGTGCTGGTGCCGCAGTGCACCGGCACATGCCAGAGATGCGATCAGCATCTCTGCCCAGTGAGCGCCTCTGCCTGATTGACAGGCAGAGGCGGTCACTGGGCAGGAGGAGTCGGGCCAGCGGCGTTGTGCCGCCATTTTGGGGGCACAGTCAGGACAACGCAGACATGACCGGACCGTATGGGGGCGGGCCGTGACGGCTGCGTGACCCGGACAGCAACGGGCCTTATTTACTAAAATCTCAGATAAATTTTATGGCATTTATGTGCAGTCTAGTTTGCACAGTTGATAGAGTGTTGATCTTGCACTATCAATGTAAGCCTCACATAGGTTTGATACACATGTAAGTTTGTTTTTATTTTACTACATTGTGGTTTGTGGCTCTATACCATGTAATGCATGTCTTTTAACAGTAGTCAAGTCTTCCAATGTGCTTGTTAGTGAAACCCAATAGATAGCTTTATTTTATTTTGTTTCTTCAAATATTGAATGCATATGTCTTATAACTTTTTTTTTTTTTTCAATATACAGGTTGAGTATCTGTATATACATTTTTATTATAAGATTTTCAATGACACAAGTACATCCAAGTTGCAGATTATGGATTGTGAAGGACAAATCAACCATATAAACAATTTAAGCAATTTAAATTGCATGCAGGTAGTAGAATATCAAACTCCTTGGATGAGAGTTGGTCGTAATAAACTAGGATAGAAAAGAATAAAGTAGAAAATAAGATTTTAAACCTACCGGTAAATCTTTTAAAAAAACAAAAAAGGTTTATTTTATGGCAGTAGTTTCCAAACTGGGGTTCTTGCACTGGTAGCATAGTTTGGTGGTCCAGGACCAATTAAAATTATTTATACTTTATTAAATTGGCAAAACCATTCCCTCACAACATAACTGAACCTGAGGATGACATGCTATAAACACAATTTACTTAATTTTATATTTTTTTCTGAATTTCTCAATAAAAAAAACTTTGGCCTAGGGGTGCCGTGAAACAAATTTTGATACTCTAGGGCAGGGGTGTCAAACCCATGGGCCGCATGCCGCCCCCAATGCATCCTTTTGTGGCCCACAGGCCGGGGTCCGGCAGGGGTCCGACAGGGGTCCTTTTGTGGCCCGATCACCTTGCTTAGAGCGAGGGCAGGAGAGTGCAGCCAGAGTCTTTGCTTTCTATGTGCGGCACCATCTTCCCGAAGAGATCACCGGGAAGATAGTGCCCCTTCCACTGGCTACAGCACAGGTATACTGGGGTGGGGTAGCAAACTGGGGGCCCCAATGGGCCCCTCCAGCAGTCCCTCTACCAAAACACATCTTTTGGTGGTTTTGCGGTGTTGTTATAACTACATGGTGACGATTCTGTAGCACAGAGATTTTCAACCATTTACAACTCACGTCACACAGAACAAGATTTAAATATTGACAAGGCACACTGAAATATAATGGTGATGCATGGTGCAGTATCGTGTCCTAGGATGTCATGTCGCAGCTTCTCCATAGGTAACGCCTGAACAGGCCCGGTGACAGGGGGGACAAAGGGGACACTTGTTCAGGGCTCCAAGTATTAAGAACAGAAATAATGGGGCCACAGTGCCAATATTGCTTTTTAAAGTGTATCCACCAACTGCTCAATTTAAGCAGGAAAACAATTAACAGGCCAACTAAACCCTCCCCCCTCCTTTTACCCCATCACTTTGTCCAGTCCCTGTGGTCCATACTGTATTGCCATTATTATGCATGTTGCTGTGCTGGCCCTTTTCTGAATGTCCCTGCCACCGCCACCGAAGAGCTGGATAGCCCAGTATGAAAACCACCTGCCGGCCTCACTGACGGTCCGAGTCAAAGGCTCCATTTTTTTTTAAAGATCCCTCTGCCAAGTTAAGGGGGGGTTGAGGGGGCCCCAGAGATATCAGTGTACTGGGCCCCGAGATTTCTGTTTCTGGCCCTGACCCTCAGGGGCGTATCTACCCCTTGGCCAGGATGGCACTTGCCAGGGGCACCATCCAGCTGTGCCAACCGTGGCTAAGGGATAGAGTTCTGCAGTCTCGAAAGGGCGCTATGGCAATCAGCATGGGACTGACCAATTAGACGGTGAGGGAAGGATACTGAAATTGTCCCAACCCTGTTACAGTTTGAAACGCCCCTCAACTGCTGTCCACTGCTTCACTCCTAGCTCTGCCCCTTTGCACAGTGGGCAAGGAGATGGCTGGAGACAGCTGCACAGCCATGCCTTGCAAGTTCGAGAGAGCTGTTGAATTTCAGCACTTCAAGTCAGAGCCTGCCCCCTGCTGCCCAAGCAGTCCGTGACAGTTAGTGTCGAGGAGGGGGGGATTTGTGCATGTGTGCTATCAGTGTGTGTGTGTGGGGGGGGGGGGGGGAGGATGTGTGTGACTGTGAGGGAGCTGTCAGTGTCAGTGGGGAGAGGAGCAGGAGGGAGTTGTCAGTGTGTGGAAGTGATGAGAGTTGTCAGTACTGGGGAAATGTGTGTGTGTGTGTGTGTGTACTAGATTTAGGAGTGTGTGTTTGTGAGAGGTTTCAGTTGGGGAATTAGAGTTCATACAGTAATTAAATGTTTTCATATTGAGAACTACATCTCCCAGCATATACAGTGTGCTGGGGATGCTAACAAGCTTTATTTAAAAGTTTAAAAAACATTGCTTTTATGACTGCAATGGTTAAAAAGGGAGAGCTATAAATCAATTTATCAGTGAATGATCGCAGTTTGAGCTGTTACATTTTACTGAACCACCTATCCCTCCACACTCACTACCTGTCCTCAGGATACATTTACCATCCCGGCAGACGGTATACCGGCGGTCATTTGACCGATGTTGGAATCCTGACACCACTTGGGAGACTGGTGCCGGCACACAGACAGCCAACATCCCGAAGGCGAGTATAGGAGGGAGGGTTAGGACCGGGGGAGGGGGTGTTAGGGAAGGCACTAGGAGGGGGGGGGGGTTAGTCCTAGCTGCCACCCCCTGAGGGTTAGCCCTATCCGCCACCCCCCCAGAGGGTTAGGATTAGGATTAGGTATCATGTGACTGCTGGAATCCCGAGCGCCGGATGCCATACCCAACCCCCTTTACTTTTTCAGGCATTTCTATCTCTCCTCTCTCTATGGTGTTCCGATTGCCCACTTTCCCTTGTGCTTTTCTCTCTCTCTCCTTTGTTTAGAGCATCAGTTTCTGTAGTCCACTTTATCCTTATTTTTTCCAGTGTTTCACTATCTCTCTGATGTAATGAGGATGTATGGTCTAGAGGGATCAGTAATGCATTGTACTGTATAGAGGCGTCAGGGATGTAGCGTAGGGTATAGAGGCGTCAGGGATGTAGCGTAGGTTATAGAGGCATCAGGAATGTAGCGTAGGGAATAGAGGCATCAGGGATGTAGCGTAGGGTATAGAGGCGTCAGGGATGTAGCATAGGGAATAGAGGCATCAGGGATGTAGCGTAGGGAATAGAGGCGTCAGGGATTTAGCTTAGGGAATATAGGCATCAGGGATGTACTAGCAGGTATATAGAGGTCAGTGTACTGTATAGAGGGGTCAGTAATGCAGTGATGGTTATAGAAAGGTCAGTGATGTAGTGTAGGGTATAGAGGGGTCAGTTATGTAGTGTGGGGTAAAGACGGGTCAGTATAGATACTAAGCTGAAGTACTTAGAACACTTCTTGAATTAAGACACAACCTGCAAGAAAAAGTATGCAATATGGGTGAAAAGGCAAATGTCAGAGGTCTGATACAAGTGACCAGCTCCACACCTTGCACCACATAGCGTTATGTTAAACTGGGATATGTTCTTTTTTGGTGTGTGTGTGTGTGTGTGTGTGTGTGTGTGTGTGTGTGTATGTGTGTGTGGGTGGGGGGGGGGGGGGGTGCCAAAGGAAATTTTTGCCATTGGCTCCTTTGGTCTAGAAACCAGCCCTGATCACAAAATATTTTTGTCTGAGCAGACTGGACACTGATCAGCGTTGGCTCATTCTCAGCCCCCCGCCCAGCCTCTGCTGCCAACAGACTGCTATTAGCTAGTTATCCTTCTGCCTTCCCTATCTATGACACAGACTGCTGCTAATGCTACCAGAATGTTCCCAGTGGCTTCACACCAACAGTGAATCCCAGCCGATGATGTAGGGCAGCGTGTGGGGGAGGGGGTCAGTTGCTGTGGCTCCAACATGGTAACCGCCAATGGACTGCAATGCTTTGTCGAAAGGGGGGGCGCCAGTCCCTTACTTTGCCAGGGGCGCTTGGACCCCTAGCTACACCTCTGTTGACCCTAACCGATACCCCTAAACTAACCATAATTCCTGCAGTAAAAATCCATGTTTCTATGTATATAGGGGGTCATTCCGAGTTGATCGCTTGCTGCCGTTGTTCGCTGCGTAGCAATCAGTTGAAAAAAAATGGCTAATCTGTGCATGCGCATGCTCCGTAATGTGCATGCGCATCGTACGGGTACAAAGTCCATTGTGGTTTTGCACTAGTTCTAGCGATTATTCCAATCACAGAACAGGCCACAAGGAGATTGACAGAAAGAGGGCGTTTCTGGGTGTCAACTGACCGTTTTCAGGGAGTGCTTGGAAAAATGCAGGCGTGGCAGAAGAAATGCAGACGTGGCTGGGCATTCGTTGGATGGGTGTGTGACATCAAAAGCCGTCCTCGGTTGTTAGAATCAACGCACACGAAGTGTAACTACAGTGCTGGTCTTATTTTGAAACGATTTTGCAGGCGCTCTGCTGCTCAAGTGTTCGCACTTCTCCAAAGTGAATATACACTCTCCAGTGGGCAGCGACAATGCGTTTGCATGGCTGCTAAAAACTGCTAGCGAGCAATCAACTCAGAATGACCCCCATAGTGTATTGCAAGAAAATATCTGTAAATCCAATGGTACCGTAAGTGCGGTATATACTCGCACTTCTTTGCGGGGTGAGAACATCTCCCCTAAGTGAAGTCAGCCCTATGAATAGAGTTTGTGTGATCCCTGTGCAGCAGTCACAGAAAGGGTTCATCTCTGCAGTTTGTCACTCAAATTACATTGCTGCATTTTTTCTAGAAGTGGATCTGAGAGCTGTTACCCGCAGACCAGCTACAATAATTATCCTGGGTACTCACTAGACCAGTGGTTCTCAAACTGCACCCTGGGGTGCCTCAGGACACTTGCAGGGGTGCCTTGGATTGATGGTCCAGGACCAATTCAAAATATTTATAGTTAGTGTTATAGGCAAAACCAGTGCTGTTGGCTGGCAATCATAACATATGTGCACAAGCAGAAGCAAATCCTGTCCCCTACCAAAGGGCCAGTGCTAGGGTGTTTGGCGCCTCCCTGCAAACTATTAATTTGGGCCCTCTCTCCAATACTTAATAAAGGGACAGTGCGCTCCTTAAAAAAAGAAGGTGTGGTATCACAAGGAAGGGGCATGGCCACACAATAGCACCCCAAATCAAAATACGCCACACAGTAGCACTGTCTTATTGTCATTACACCGCATGTAATAATAATAATAATAATAATAATAATACCCACAGTCGCAGTGCCCTTTATACACATAACCACCATATCAGTGCAGCTTACACACATAATGCCAACAGTAGCAGTGCCCCTCCTACACATGCCCACGGTGGCAATCCTTTACATGGCAAATATCAACCTGGTTTTGCCATGTAAAGGATTGCCACTTTAAAAAACAAACAATAAAAAAAAAAAAACAACAGGAAAAAACACAAAATCTCTCACTTTCTGATTCTCACACCCTATTACATTCCTCCCTATATATTTAAATGTTTCTATTACTGTATGTTCCCTCTTCCCTTCTCCAAACTATACACATCAACATTTTTTAGTATTTCCAGGTAAGTTTTGTGATGTAGGCCATGCACAATTTTAGTTGCCCTAATGTATTTACAGCCTTCTGGAGATATGGCTTCTGGAACTGAACACAGGATTCTAAATGTGGCTGTACCAAGGACCTATACAGTGGCATTACAGGTTGAGTATCCCTCATCCAAAATGCTTGGGACCAGAGGAATTTTGGATATCGGATTTTTCTGTATTTTGGAATAATTGCATACCATAACGAGATATTATGGTGATGGGACCTAAATCTAAGCACAGAATGCATTTATGTTTCATATACACCTTATACACACAGCCTGAAGGTCATTTTAGCCAATATTTTTTATAACTTTGTGCATTAAACAAAGTGTGTGTACATTCACAGAATTCATTCATGTGTCATATACACCTTATACACACAGTCTGAAGTTCATTTAATACAATATTTTTAATAACTTTGAGTATTAAACAAAGTTTGTGTACACTGAGCCATCAAAAAACAAAGGTTTCACTATCTCAGTCTCACTCAAAAAAGTCCGTATTTCGGAATATTCCGTATTTCGGAATATTTGCATATGGGATACTCAACCTGTATTACTTTTTTCTGCTACTGGTTCTTTAACCTATGCAAACAAGCATCTGACTTGCCTTTCCTATTGCTTTGTTACATTGCTCACCTGAAATAGTAATACTTAGATAGCTTTCCTCTTGCCATTATAATGCCCTTAATATTATAGTTAGCCTTTGCATTTTTGAGACATGTATGATTTTGCATTTTTTGGCATTAAATGTTGCCATGTTCTTGACCATTCCTCTAGTCCAGGGGCAGAACTGCCAGAGACAACGGAGTCAGTTGCCGCCGGGCTCCAGCCCTGAATGGGCTCCAGCCCTAAAGGGGCTTCCTCCATTGCCCCCCGGCTGTTACGTGCCCTTCCTACTAAATAGACAAAGGCGCTACCAGCAGGGTCTCGCAGTTTGTACATTCCATGCCGTAAAACCCTTCTTTCCACCTTTTTCAAGACCCAGCCCAGCAGCCTCGCCGCTGCCACCACCGCTAGCTGCAGCACTGCCAGCGGTGGGGTGCCCCTGCTTCTTCTCACACCACAGATAGCTGGGCAGCACTGCAACTGCCTGCCTGATTGCTCCGCCCCCTTCCGGCTCCCAAGCACCTCTGCTGCCCAGTGATCCAGGAGCCTGCTGCTAGGAAGAAGTGGCCGAGCTTCAGCAAGCGAGTCTGGACACTGGCAGAGGAAGCCATGATAACCAGATAATGGGGAGTGGAGAGCCAGTTCCAAGGTAATACTTTATACAGCTGGTTGAGATCCTGGTCGGTGGATATGGATTCCAAGAAAACCCTGGAGGTGCTTCCTTTCAAGGGAGACACTCTCTTTGGAGAAGACCTCAATAAGATTGTAGCTGATCTGGCTACTGCTAAAACAGCTTGCCTACCTCGTATGACTCCTACCACGCAGAAGGCTAAAAGTACTTTCCCTTGGCCCTTTCATCCCTCAGGTAAAGCGTACCCAAGGTCAGGCATACCCAAAGCAAGCTCATGCTTCCAGACCTGCCAAGCCCAGACTGAAGCAAGCCTGGGCTGCCCATCAGCCTGCTTCCAAAACGGACAAGCCTGCCGCATGACGGTGCAGGCCTCCCTCTGGGGGATCCCAGGGTGGGGGGCCCGACTTCTAGGTTTGGCATAGAAAGGTATAATTCTAAGCTAGAGAATTCTGTTTGGAGCTCACCTTGTACTTTGTGAAGAAATAATCAGCATTGTGGCTGAGCAGATACATGTAGTGTGTGGCTGCAAACTGCATGGATCTGCTGCGTTGTAATGCTGATACTTTTTTTTGCAAAGTACCAATAGCTTCATATAATGTTCACAATTTTTATGCAGGATCAAATAGCTCAATAGGTAGGGTGTTTGATTAGAATTCAACAGGTTATAGGTTTGAATCCTGGGTATGGTAGTTTGAAATGTGTTATTTAATAAAGTATGTTGTTCTGACTGCTGGGATATCATACTAAATAAATGGAGTTGATCAATTTTTTTTTAAATTTTTTTTTAAACTAGGGACAATTTCCAGATACTTTTCTTTATAACTGAGATTGCCCCCTGGAACTTCACATCAGTTGACAACTATGCATGAGTGGGCAGTGCTTGCTCTGGATCTGCCCACCCATTTATGTGCCGTCATAAAAGAAAGCACAACTGACAGTTATCCTGGGCGTACACTACACAATTATCTGTCAGGCTATCTATCCAGTCTGGATGGGTGGAATGAAAATATGGTAATGTATAGTAGCAAATGTCAATTAACCATTTGCTCCCAAACACTAGAAAAGTGGTCAAAAATGGTCATTACACAAATTGGTTAAACCCAAAATTTAACCAATTTGTTTAGGGGACCATGTTTGTCCATTTTCTAGTGTTTGAGAGTAAATCGTTGATGGTCATTTGCTCACATAGATAACCGGATTTCTATTCCAACCAGCCAGTGTTGGAGATATGGTCTGCCAGATTACATAATGCATACCAGAGCCATAACTAGACTTTTTGGTGCCCTGTAACAGAGAATTATATGCCCCCCCCCCTCCCCTCCCCATTTTTGCAATATGGACAAAAGGCGCATGCCTTGTGGGGAAGGGGCATAACAAGATTGGTCTCAGAGAAAGCACATGAGATATGAAGATATATCTAGTATACTTGACACTCAATGGTTTGTGGTATTGCCGGGGTGCCCTCCTTAAATGCATATACAGTCACACATGGGGTGTTTGTGCAAATGGCATATCAGCAGTCAGCACTAACTGGTGACATGCCATTTGTAAAAGTAAGCCATGTGTGACTAATATATAAACATACTTTATTAAATAACACCTCAAACTATCATACCCAGGATTCAAATCTATAACCTGTTGAATTCTAATCAAACACCCTACCCATTGAGCTACTTGATCCTGCATCTATTCTAACCTCCAAAAACAGATTCAGTTGCATTTTCCAGCGTGTTTTGTTTGCGCCTTTGCAAATGTCTTACATCGACAAACTTATTTAGTACTATTTTGCAAATAGGGTTACATTGTCGCAACATTGTGTTCCCTAATTGCTTGATTTTTTAAATGCAACAATTGATAAAGACACCTGATAATTGCTCTGTGGAGTGTTATTTTGTGTCTACTTCTTATCTACATTTAATTCCCTACCTCTAATCAAGGCATTTTTAAATGCTGGGGGCTGCCAGGACGTGAGGCCTACCTAGACTTTAGATCGGAATTTGAATGTACTTGTGAACTAACTTAATTTCCTACTTCTAAATTAATTCCTAAATTCACTACTTACATTAATCCTGTAGTTGGGCATTTTGAGCCTTCAATTGTGGGTATTGTTTTGTGTCCAGACCAGCAGCTGGTGGTGTGCATTTGCTGGAAAGGCATCGAAGACCTCCGATATGCTGCATCTCCTGATGTGTGTCTCCCTCAAGTGGCTGTCAGCAAATGCATGCTAGACACCCCATTCCAAGCTGATTGGGACATCACGGAACATGCATCATAGAACAGGCATGCTAGAATATGGGTCTTCAACCTGCGACCCTCCAGCTGCTGTGGAACTACATATACCAGCATGCCCTGCCTCAGTTTTAGCATACCTTAATAGCAAAACTGTGGCAGGGCATGCTGGGATGTGTAGTTTCACAGCAGCTGGAGGGCCACAGGATGAAGACCCATGTGCTAGAGCCAAGCCGCAGGTACATTGAATGCTAGCAAGCTGAATGTTTAAATCCTTTTTGTTCCGCAGCATTCCAATGCGGAAGATTCCATGGAACCAGAGATTATTCCATTGAGAAGGACATGCTGCCTGGATGACTGCACTGTGCAAATTAAATCACGGAGCCAGTTGGCTTGTGGGTGGCTCTGGTGACTGGGTGGTTGGGTGGGCGGTGTGTCAGAGGTGGAGCACATGCAAATGAATGTGTATCATCCTGCTAGTGAGAGTGAAAACTCATGCAGGAGTGTGCCTGCTTGTCAGTGGGTTATGCACCTTGCCAGGCGTCAAATCTACATGGAGCAGCTGGAGGGGACAAGAGCAGGTTTGCAAAATATAGATAGAAGAGCATATATGCTGGCGCATTCTCCATGATTGTGTCAGCTTATGTTTTGGTGCACTGCACTTTCCTCCACTAAGTTTTAGCCATTTTGGTTAAACGCAAGTGTAGTTGCTTCTCGCCCTTTTGGCTGTGATCTTGTATCGTGGTTGAAGAGTCTGCTGGAGGGATTGTTTTCATCATTGACGAGAGACTGAAGATATTACAGGATGGAAGGCTTGGGAACACTATCTGTTTTTCAGTTGTGGAAGAGTTGAAAGACAGCTTTTCCTTGCCAATATCTCTCTTTTGCAAAGAGCTACGCATTGGAAAATTCAGGGCTATACCGTGTAGATGAAGCACTAACAGGAGGCTTTAAAATTTTCATTCTAGTTTCCTTCGTTTGGGAGAAAAATGCAAAGGTACAAGACAGCTTTTCCTTGCCAATATCTCTCTTTTGCAAAGAGCTGCACATTGGAAAATTCAGGGCTATGCCGTGTAGATGATGGCCTAACAGGAGGCTTTAAAATTTTCTTTCTAGTGTCCTTCGTTTGGGAGAAAAATGCAAAGGTACAAGACAGCTTTTCCTTGCCAATATCTCTCTTTTGCAAAGAGCTACGCATTGGAAAATTCAGGGCTATGCCGTGTAGCTGATGGCCTATCAGGAGGCTTTAAAATTTTCTTTCTAGTGTCCTTCGTTTGGGAGAAAAATGCAAAGGTACAAGACAGCTTTTCCTTGCCAATATCTCTCTTTTGCAAAGAGCTACGCATTGGAAAATTCAGGGCTATACCGTGTAGATGAAGCACTAACAGGAGGCTTTAAAATTTTCATTCTAGTGTCCTTCGTTTGGGAGAAAAATGCAAAGGTAGCTTGTGCCATCGCCACTCTGCTCCTTGTGCCGCCTTGGCGGTTTACATGAGCCACTGCGGTGACGTTGTCTGACTGGATCAGAACCGGTTGGTCGCAAAGTAAGGTCTCCGCTTGACGTAGGGCATTGTATATGGCCCCTAGTTTCAGGATGTTGATGTGAAGACAAGTCTCTTGACTTGACCAAAGACCTTGGAAATTTCTTCCCTGTGTGACTGCTCCCCAACCTTGGAGGCTTGCATCTGTGGTCACCAGGATCCAGTCCTGAATGCCGAATCTGCGTCACTCGAGAAGGTGAGCACTCTGCAGCCACCACAGGAGTGATACCCTGACCCTGGGGGACAGGGTGATCAACCAATGCATCTGTAAATGTGACCCAGACCACTTGTCCAGTAGGTCCCATTGGAAAGTCCTCGCATGGAACCTGCCGAATGGAATGGCTTTGTATGATGCCACCATCTTTCCCAGGACTCGAGTGCAGTGATGCACTGACACAAGTTTTGGTTTCAATAGGTTCCTGACAAGAGTCATGAGTTCCTGGGCCTTTTCTATCGGGAGATAAACCCTCTTCTGGTCTGTGTCCAGAATCATGCCCAAGAAAGACAGACGAGTCGTAGGAACCAACTGCGACTTTGGGATATTGAAAATCCAGCCGTGTTGCTGTAACACTTTCAGTGAAAGTGATACGCTGTTCAGCAACTGCTCTCTTGATCTCGCTTTTATGAGATCGCTCAAGTACGGGATAATTGTGACACATTGCTTGCGCAGGAGAACCATCATTTCCACCATTACCTTGGTGAAAATTCTCTGGGCAGTGGAGAGACCAAACAGCAACGTCTGAAATTGGCAATGACAGTCCTGTACCGCAAATCTGAGGTACGACTGATGAGATGGATAAATTTGGACATGAAGGTATGCATCCTGTACACAAATGCGGACAACAGGTGTCAAGCCGTGTGTTGCCTTTGTCAAGCTGTAATAAGTAGGGGTAAGGATGTTAACCACCTCAGAACATCCTCCCTTATACGTCACCTGCAGCGCATTAATCATAAGTCAGTGACAAGTTCAAAAACTTTGGATGACAGCGGAAGCAGTCCACTGACCACTAAATCCCTTCCTCTTGTAACCAAGCTCCTGCAAACCACACCACCAACTCCCTCAGTGTCAATTTCCTTCTTAGACAGGAGAGCCAATAGTCCTGCAGGCCATGTCACTGGCAAGTCTGACGAGTCCTCTCCTGCCTGGGATTCCTCCGATGCATCCTTGAGTGTAACGCCTACTGCTGCTGGCGCTGCTGTTGTTGCTGCTGGGAGTCGATCGTCATCCCAGAGGGGAAGTCGGAAGACCACTTGTACTACTTCCAGTAGGCAATTGACTGTCCAACAGTCCTTTGCGAGGAAGATGAAATATCACAGCAGTCATCCTGCTGCAAAGCGGATAACTCAGGTCTTGTCAGCCTGGGTGGTGAGAAACGTGGTTCCGGTATCCATCGTTAATTCAGAGGCAACTAGAGACTTGATTAAGGTACTGTGTCCCCGGTACCAAATGCCATCTAGGTTCCATTTCTCTAGGCAGGCGATACCGAAAATGTACACAGACCTCAGAAAAAGAGTCACCAGTGTCCTAAAAAATGCAGTTGTACCCAATGTCCACTAGTCCACATGTCTGTGGTTAAGTGGAGCAGGGCAGACTCAGGACTATATGACTGTGACAGCCCACTGGGTAGATGTATTGCCTCCCGCAGCAAGAACAGCAGCGGCGGCACCAGTAGCAGCATCTCGCAAATGCCAACTCATTCCTAGGCAGGCTACGCTTTGTATCACCGCTTTCCATAAGAGGCACACAGCTGACAACCTCTTACGGAAACTGAGGAACATCATCGCAGAATGGCTTACCCCAATTTGACTCTCCTGGGGATTTGTGACATCGGACAACGCCACCAATATTGTGCGTGCATTACATCTGGGCAAATTCCAGCACGTCCCATGTTTTGCACATACATTGAATTTGGTGGTGCAGAATTATTTAAAAAACGACAGGGGCGTGCAAGAGATGCTGTCGGTGGCCCGAAGAATTGCGGGCCACTTTCTGCATTCAGCCACCGCGTGCCGAAGACTGGAGCACCACCAAACATTCCTGAACCTGCCCTGCCATCCTCTGAAGCAAGAGGTGGTAACGAGGTGGAATTCAACCCTCTATATGCTTCAGAGGATGGAGGAGCAGCAAAAGGCCATTCAAGCCTATACATCTACCCACGATATAGGCAAAGGAGGGGGAATGCACCTGACTCAAGCGCAGTGGAGAATGATTTCAACGTTGTGCAAGGTTCTGCAATCCTTTGAACTTGCCACACGTGAAGTCAGTTCAGACACTGCCAACCTGAGTCAGGTCATTCCCCTCATCAGGCTTTTGCAGAAGAAGCTGGAGACATTGAAGGAGGAGCTAAAACAGAGCGATTCAGCTAGGCATGTGGGACTTGTGGATGGAGCCCTTAATTCGCTTAACCAGGATTCAATCTGTTGAAATCAGAGCAATAAATTTTGGCCACCGTGCTCGATCCTAGATTTAAAACCTACATTGTATCTCTCTTTCCTGCAGACACAAGTCTGCAGAGGTTCAAAGACCTGCTGGTGAGAAAATTGTCAAGTCAAGCGGAACGTGACCCGTCAACAGCTCCTCCTTCACATTCTCCCGCAACTGGGGGTGCGAGGAAAAGGCTAAGAATTCCGAGCCCACCCGCTGGCGGTGATGCAGGGCAGTCTGGAGTGAGTGCTGACATCTGGTCCGGACTGAAGGACCTGGCAACGATTACTGACATGTCGTCTACTGTCACTGCATATGATTCTGTCACCTTTGAAAGAATGGTGGAGGATTATATGAGTGACCGCATCCAGGTAGGCACGTCAGACAGTCCGTATGTATACTGGCAGGAAAAAGAGGCAATTTGGAGGCCCTTGCACAAACTGGCTTTATTCTACCTAAGTTGCCCTCCCTCCAGTGTGTACTCCAAAAGAGTGTTTAGTGCAGCCGCTCACCTTGTCAGCAATCGGCGTACGAGGTTACTTCCAGAAAATGTGGAGAAGATGATGATCATCAAAATGAATTATAATCAATTCCTCCGTGGAGACATTCACCAGCAATTGCCTCCAGAAAGTACACAGGGATCTGAGATGGTGGATTCCAGTGGGGACGAATTAATAATCTATGAGGAGGGCGATGTACACAGTGAAAGGGGTGAGGAATCGGAGGATGATGAGGTGGACATCTTGCCTCTGTAGAGCCAGTTTGTGCAAGGAGAGATTGATTGCTTCTTTTTTGGTGGGGGTCCAAACCAACCAGTCATTTCAGTCAGCCGTGTGGCAGACCCTGTTGCTGAAATGATGGGTTCGTCAATGTTTTTCTTTTCAAGCTAAGCCCCTGCAGTTTTCTGTAAGAATCTGCTTCGCTATGATGATCAACAAGTCACAAGGGCAAACACTCAGGGCTGGAGGCGTAGATCTTAGGACCAGCTGCTACAAGCATGGCAAAGGTGTCACTATCATTTGTGACACCCAGAGAGGAAGCGAGGGAGATTGTAATGCAGTGCGCGCAGATAAGCAGCGCAATGGTAAAATGGAGGCATGGTCTCATAGGTAGGGGTGTGGCCTGTTGGCCTGAATCTCCATTTTGTTGCTCCGGGTATCCCGGGGGTTGAGTGCTGCACCCGGGGACTAGTGTGTGAGTGGTGCTGGCTCCTGCACAGTGACAGAAACTGGGTGTTGCACGTAATGTCACAGTGAAACACCCATATTCTGTCACTGAAGAGGAGCCGGCACTTTGGTGTCACCCCCCTTGGCGGGTGACACTCGGGTGTGGGCCGCAACCCCGTTGTGATGCCACTGACCCATGGGAAGCTTTACGTGGCTTACCCATGTGTTAGTAGCCCCAAGCATCTTTTGTGTTAGTCCCTGAAGAAAAACTTCAAATATTGTTTACAATTTTGTAATCAATGGCCTAATTCAGTAAGGATTGCAAATTCTGCTAAGTAACAGAATTTGCAATCCTTTGGTTCGCATGCTGGGGCCACCCAGCATGCCGCCTCCCTTCTTGACCACGCTGAAATTGCAGTCGCAGTGCAGTTCAGCGTGATCATAAAAAATGGGTTAGCCTCCTGTTGGTGCAGACTGTATGTGTGCGCAGGAAGCCGCCACCATTTTTGTGATCGCAGCTGCTGCATGTGATGTCATGCAACCGCTCTGACCACGCCTCCTGTTTCTCCGTTGCCGACCCCATTTTGAAGCCCTGCCCACGCACCGCTCCATCTCCGACTTGGAAATGGAGTGTTGCTGACCCCCCCCCCCCCCAGCACCGATTGACAGTCAGAGGCGATCGCATTAACTGCGGGGTGCCACAGAAAATGCAGGCGCATGCGTATGCTCTTAGCAATTTTTGCAGTTGGACTGCTTATTGCGATTGCAATCCAACCTGAATCAGGCTCTATTACCTATCACAATGCACTGCGGGTAGTACAAAATGGGGTTAATATAAGAGAAAACCCCCCAGAGCTGTGCTCCTTAACTGTCCCTGGTGGCTAGTGGAGCAGCTGCCCAGTAATCAGTGTCCACGCCAGTGCGCACATGGCCCGCCCCCTACAGCCACGCTGGATCACGGTATAGTGTGGGCATAGAAGTCCCTTACCTCCCTTTCATCAGCGGCCTCGTGATCCCGGAGGGCGGTGTGTGTGTGACTGACCTTAGGAAGAAACCGGAGCCTCCGCTGCAGTGACCCAGCAACCAGGGCGCGGGAGTATACTGCGCCGCTGGGAGTGATGGAGCTGCAGTAAAGATGTCTATTAGACCTAGCCTGCTGCAGCCCTTGTAGATTCTTATAAAAAAAAGTTCTTCTTTTCTTGTCAAAATTAATAGCTAAGAATAGGCTGCCTGAGGCAGCCCCCTCTTAAGTGGCCTGCTACTGAAGGCACCAACTACAAACTGAGCTCCCTGTTCATGGAAGCGAGGTTATAGAGGAGGGGGCGCTGAGCATCTTGGGAACAGTCAAAAGCTTTGAGCCTGTTGGTGCCTCAGATCAAGATCCTACTCTACACCCTAATGTGAATCCTTGTGGAGTCCAGTGTACCCCACAGAAGAAATGAATGTGTCACACCCATTGGCAGCAACATTAGAATAGCTGCTGATGGGCACAATTGAGAAAGGAAGGGGGGAAAACATTTGAATCCAGCACATATATGTAATTTGAATATGTAATTTGTACCTTCCTACTTTAAAATGTAATGGATGAACCTCACCCTGTGAGAACTATCTTCATGATCAAGAGATCTCATACGCAAGAAAAGCATGTGCTGGGATAGGGCTGTGGAGGGCGGCTGCTCGGGCACACACCCGTCAAGTTAAGGAGATTCAACTGAGGAAGCACAAGGGAACTGCAGGGAGACCACATATTTTCAGATGAACATGAGAGGGCGGAAGGCTGCCTAATACTGAAGCACCCTCAAACATCAAACCATATGCAACAACTAGTACAAGCATTCCTGGGGAAAGGTCTGCAGCAGACGGATTTGCATACGGTGATGTCATCCAAGCAATGGGCATAGTTGGCTGCAACCCTCGTCTGCATATGAAAAGAGAAAATGGTCACGCAGGGCATGGCGGCCTTTGTGGGGTTGCGCTTGGATGACCCCTAGATCGCTTTATACACCCCCATCAGTGTGGGGCTCATGTTGGCCATGCCCAAGCCCCTGAAGCATTCAAGCTGATTTCTTGCAGCAGCTGGACCCAGTAACAGCTCCAGAGTTGCTCTACAAGACAAGTAAAAGGGTGTGAGCCCTGCAGCACCACCTGTAGTTTGCATACACACATATATAGGACAGCATCTCTTATATGCCCCAGGGGCAATAAAATAGTAGCCTTATCTAGGGTATCCGTCCATGCCGCTACAGCACTACACACCCAGGCCGACGCAATTGCCGGTCTGAGTAAGGTACCTGAATGTGTATAAATGGACTTCAGGGTAATCTCCTGTTTGCGGTCAGCAGACTCTTTGAGGGTAGCCGTATCCTGGGACGGGAGGGCTACCTTCTTGGATAAGCGTGTTAATGCTTTGTCCACCCAAGGGGAGGATTCCCATCGTAACCTATCCGTTGATGGGAAAGGGGAATCCTTTTGGAAATCTGCAGGAGATTCCCAAGCTTTTTCACATAACTCGTTCAGCTCGTGTGAGGGGGGAAAGGTTACCTCAGGCTTCTTTCCCTTGTACATATGTACCCTCTTGTCAGGGATAGGGGGCTCCTCTGTGATGTGCAAAACATCTTTTATTGCCATAATCATATATCAAATGTATTTTGCCAATTTTGGCTGTAACTTTGCATCATCGTAATCGACACTGGAGTCAGAATCCGTGTCGGTATCTGTGTCAACAATCTGGATAGTGGGCGCTTATGAGACCCTGACAGTCCCTGCGACATAGGATTAGGCATTGGTTGAGACCCTGACTGTCCCAAAGCTTCTGCCTTGTCTAATCTTTTGTGCAATGAGTTTACACTAGCATTTAAAACATTCCACATATCCATCCAATCAGTTGTCGGCGGAGACACCACGTTCATTTGCTCCCGCTCCTCTCTAATATAGCCTTCTTCCTCAGACATGTCGACACACGCGTACCGACACTCCACACACACAGGGAATACTTTTACTGAAGACATTTCCCCCACAAGGCCCTTTGGAGAGACAGAGAGAGAGTATGCCAGCACATACCCCAGCGCTATATAACCCAGGAATAGCACAGTAACTTAATGTTTGAACAATCGGTGAGGGGGAACATCTTGAAACCCCAGTTTGTACCCTTGGGACACTATTTGTAAAACACACGAGTCCATGTCCGAATGAATCCAGAACTGACTGAAGAGTTTTAGACGTGCCCCCACTGGTGCGGGCTCCTGCAAGAGAGCCCCAGCGTCATGCAGTGGATTTGGCAGAAGCAGAGGATGATCTCTGCTCCTGCGATCTTGAAGAGGATGCAGACCTCTTCTCTCTTCTCCTTCCTCTACCTGCAAAGAAAGGGGAATCTTAACTTCTTGCATATCTATTGGGCCGAAATGACTGCATCAGATAATGATGCGTCTTCATCCGTTGGGAGGGAACATAGGGCAAGAAGGTTGACTTACCTGCGGGAGCTGCCGAGATCAAATTAACTAGGCAGTCACCAAACAAGGCTTCACCTTCATAGGGAAGAGACTCCCTTTCTTCTTGGAGTCAGCATCAGCATTCTCTTGGTGAATCCACAATGCCCTCCTATCCGACACTGCCATGAAATTGGCCCGTGAACTCAAGAGTCCTATATCCCTTGCAGTCTCACGTAAGTATGCTGCAGTGTCCTTGATATGATACAACGTAAGGAGTATCCCATCTCTCCAGGGTATCTATATCGGATGACAAGGTATTCGACCAATTCTTGAATACTACTACTCACCCATGCACATGTAATGGCAGGTCTAAGTAATGTACCCGTGGTTACATAACTAGAAATAATGTAGCTTCCTGCATACGATCCGCTGGATTTGTGACAGGGCCCCGTGCAGAACAGGGGGTGACTCCCACTTTATTCTGTCCGCGGCGGGAAATGAATAAACAACCAGAATCCTTTTGGGGATTTGAAACCATCTTGTCGAGCTGGCCCAGACTTTCTCAAACAGAGATGGAGGAACGTTACATCAGCTTTCATTATATATCTATATATACATACATATAGACCCCTTTGTCAGGAACAGCAGGGTCTTCAGTGATTTTAATATGTCCTTAATATCCACAATCATGTACTGAATGCTCCTTGCCAATATTGGATCTAATCAGGAAACATTATGGTCGACATAAGTATCAGTATCCGTGTCAGTATCAGTGTGTAGTAACTGGGCAAAATAACATTTTTGCGACCCAGCGGGGCCTGAGGAAAAAGAAACATAGCCATGAATATCACATCTATTCTCTACATCTGTGTCTGGGACACAGATTTATCCAACCTTACTCTGATATTACTGAAACATTTACCCAGTCAGTTATTGGTGGTGCCAACAGGGCCACCATCATATGTCTGCATTCCTAATATAGTTTCCTCTTGGGAAAAACATTCAGCCACCGACATGTTGACACACATATACCAAGTACCCACAGACACACCGGCTTATGGGGGACAGACCGTCAGTAAATCTGTCAGAGGGACACAGAGGATTTTTCAGCTCACAATCTAGCGCCAAAAGTACACAGTCTGGGAAATAATAAACTCTATAGTGATAGACTTGTAATGCTCTAAAGATGTTCTGGTGAGGTGAGGAAGAAGCCCCGCCGCTGTAATGGCGCGTATCTGTCCCGCTCAGAAATAATTAATTACGCTAGCGGGGTAAGGACAGTGCCCAGGCACTAATGTCCACTTTTTCCAGCCTTTTGTGAGGAATTTATGCTGCCCAGGGTGCCCCCCCCCCCCGTGCCCTGCACCCTGCAGTGCCTGTGTTTGTGTGGGAGCATGGCGCGCAGCGTTCCGCTCGCTGCTCGGTACCTCAGAATGCCGTCACTGAAGAAGAAGTCTTCTGTTCTTCTGCTACTCACATGTCTTCTGGCTCTGTAAGGGGGTGACGGCAGGCTGCGGGAGTGTGCATCTAGGCGTACCCAGCGATCAGCACCCTCAGGAGCTAATGGTGTCCTGTCAGCCTGAAGCAGAGCCATTGAACTCACTAGAAGTTGGTCATACTTCTCTCCCCTAAGTCCCACGAAGCAGGGAGACTGTTGCCAGCAGCCTCCCTGAAAATAAAAAAAACTAACAAGTCTTTTCAGAGAAACTCAGTAGAGCTCCCCTGTAGTGCATCCAGTATCACTGCGCACAATACTAAAACTGGAGTCTGGAGGAGGGGCATAGAGGGAGGAGACAGTTCACACCCTTTGAAAGTCTTAAAGTGCCCATGTCTCCTGCGGATCCCGTCTATACCCCATGGTTCTTAATGTGACCCCAGCATCCTCTAGGACGTATGAGAAAACAAATAACGCACACACGAGGAGGAGAGAACTAAGGAAGCTATAAGGAGAAGAGGGGAGGGAGGGGGGGTTGAAAGGTAAGGTAGTAAAGGCATATTGGATAAACTACAACCTTATACATATTCATTAATGTACCAGTAGTTAGAAGTAGAAGAGCTCTAACAGAAACCACAAAGCTTATCTAAAGCCACACCACACTGGATATGCCCAATCTCATTTGATTTTTGAAGCAAAGCAGTATTGGACTTTGTTAATACATGGATGGGAGACTGCTTGGTAGTATCAGATTCTTTAGGTGTTTTTAAACTACCAACACCATTTTCTTGGTACATTTAATTTTTACATGTATTCTTTTATGTACCAGAAGTTAGAAGTAGAAGAGCTGTAACAGAAACCACCAGCTCATCTACAGCCACAGCACACTGGATTTGCCCAATCTCTCCTGATCATGGAAGCTGAGCAGTGTTGGTCCTGGTTTTAGTACTTGGATGGGAGACCACAAGGAAATACCAGGAGCTGTGTGTATTTTTACAATACTAACACCGTTCTCTTGATGCATTCCATTTTGAAACATTGGGGCAGATCTATTAAGCCTGGTGAACTGATAAAGTGCAAGGTGATAAAGTACCAGCCAGTCAGCTCCTAACTGTCATTTTTCAAACCCAGCCTGTGACATGGCAATTAGGAGCTGATTGGCTGGTACTTTATCACCATGCAAATTATCATTTCACCAGGTTTAATAAATCGGCTGCTTACTCATTTATGTACGAGTAGTTAGAAGTAGAAGAACTCTAACAGAAACCACTAAGCTCATCTACAGCCACACCACACTGTATATGCCCAATATCACCTGATTTTAGGCCTGGTTTGTTCTTGGATGTGAGACCACCTGGGAATACCAGGTGCTGTAGGTAGTTTTATACTACCAACACCGTTCTCTTGATGCATTCCATTTTGAAACATTGGGGCAGATCTATTAAGCCTGGTGAACTGATAAAGTGCAAGGTGATAAAGTACCAGCCAGTCAGCTCCTAACTGTCATTTTTCAAACCCAGCCTGTGACATGGCAATTAGGAGCTGACTGGCTGGTACTTTATCACCATGCAAATTATCATTTCACCAGGTTTAATAAATCGGCTGCTTACTCATTTATGTACGAGTAGTTAGAAGTAGAAGAACTCTAACAGAAACCACTAAGCTCATCTACAGCCACACCACACTGTATATGCCCAATATCACCTGATTTTAGGCCTGGTTTGTTCTTGGATGTGAGACCACCTGGGAATACCAGGTGCTGTAGGTAGTTTTATACTACCAACACCGTTCTCTTGATGCATTATATTTTGAAACTTATTCATTGATGTACCAGTAGTTAGAAGTAGAAGTTAGAAACAGCAAAAATCATCTACAGCCGCATCACACTGGATATGTCCAATCTCATCTGATGTTGGAAGCTAAGCAGTGTTGTGCCTGGTTAGTTTTTGGATTTCAGGTCCTGCCTTCTGGTTTGGCCACGGCACCTCGGAAATTCACCAAGGTCATGGCCGTGATGACGACCCTTCACCATCGGTGGACCAGGGAGGAATCTCTCCTCCCGATAAACATTCTGGAATTGCGGGCAGTGTTCAATTCATTGACACTGGCCCTGCCTCTAGTACAGAACAGGCCTGTTCAAGTACAATCGGACAATGACACCACGGTAGTGTACACAAATCATCAAGGCGGCACTCGAAATTGCATGGCAAAGCTGGAAGTATCAAAAATCCTCAGTTGGGTAGAACGTCATCTGCCAGCAATATCGGCAGTGTTCATTCCCGGAGTCCTCAACTGGGAAGCGGATTTCCTCAGTCGTCAGTACGTTCACGCTGGAGAGTGGAGAGGCCGCAGCAGAAATGTCTGCACTGGTGTCAGTAGGTGACTGAGGCAGGGATGACTGGGAGATAGTGGGTGACTGAAGCATGTATGACTGGGAGATAGTGGGTGACTGAGGCCGGGGTGACTGGGAGATAGTCAGTGACTAAGGCAGGGGTGATAGGGATATAGTGGATGACTGTGGCAGGGGTGACAGGGACAGTAGGAGACTGAGGCAGGGGTGACAGGGATAGTGGGTGACTGAGGCAGGGGTGATAGGGTGACAGTGGGTGACTGAGGCAGAGGTGACAGGGATAGTGGGTGACTGAGGTAGGGGTGATATGGAGATAGTGGTTGACTGAGGCAGGGGTGACAGAGATAGTGGGTGACTAAAGCAGGGGTGACTGGTATAGTGGGTGACTGAGGCAGGGGTCGCAGGTATAGTGGTTAACTGAGGCAGCGGTGACTGGGAGATAGTGGGTAACTGGGGCAGGGGTGACAGGGAAAGTGTGTGACTCAGGCAGGGGTGATAGGGAGATAGTGGGCAGCAGATCACTGCCTCGCTGACAGCAGCACATCCCTGCTTCACTGACAGCAGCACATCCCTGCCTCATTGACAGCAGCACATACCTGCCTCACTTATAGCAGCACATCCCTGCCTCACTGGCAGCAGCAGATCCCTGCCTCACTGGCAGCAGCAGATCACTGCTTCACTGACAGCAGCACATCCCTGCCTCACTGGCAGCAGCAGATCCCTGCCTTACTGACAGCTGTATATAGGGCCTAATTCAGACCTGATCTCTGCTGTGCATATTCACACAACAGGAGATCAGGTCTGAAGTGTGTGTGTGTGTGCTGGTGCCGCAGTGCACCGGCACATGCCAGAGATGCGATCAGCATCTCTGCCCAGTGAGCGCCTCTGCCAACACATACTTATCTTGCATATGAGATCTCTTGTTCATGAAGATAGTTCTCACAGGGTGAGGTTCATCCATTACATTTTAAAGTAGGAAGGTACAAATTACATATTCAAATTACATATATGTGCTGGATTCAAATGTTTTCCCCCCTTCCTTTCTCAATTGTGCCCATCAGCAGCTATTCTAATGTTGCTGCCAATGGGTGTGACACATTCATTTCTTCTGTGGGGTACACTGGACTCCACAAGGATTCGCATTGGGGTGTAGAGTAGGATCTTGATCTGAGGCACCAACAGGCTCAAAGCTTTTGACTGTTCCCAAGATGCTCAGCGCCCCCTGCTCTATAACCTCGCTTCCATGAACAGGGAGCTCAGTTTGTAGTTGGTGCCTTCAGTAGCAGGACACTTAACAGGGGGCTGCCTCAGGCAGCCTATACTTAGCTATTAATTTTGACAAGAAAAGAAGAACTTTTTTTATAAGAATGTACAAGGGCTGCAGCAGGCTAGGTCTAATAGACATCTTTACTGCAGCTCCATCACTCCCAGCGGCGCAGTATACTCCCGTGCCCTGGTTGCTGGGTCACTGCAGCGGAGGCTCCGGTTTCTTCCTAAGGTCAGTCACACACACACCGCCCTCCGGGATCACGAGGCCGCTGATGAAAGGGAGGTAAGGGGCTTCTGTGCCCACACTATACCGTGATCCAGCGTGGCAGTAGGGGGCGGGCCGTGTGCGCACTGGCGTGGACACTGATTACTTGGCAGCCGCTCCACTAGCCACCAGGGACAGTTAAGGAGCACAGCTCTGGGGGTTTTTCTCCTATATTAACCCCATTTTGTACTACCTGCAGTGCATTGTGATAGGTAATAGAGCCTGATTCAGGTTGGATTGCAATCACAATAAGCAATCCAACTGCAAAAATTGCTAAGAGCATACGCATGCGCCTGCATTTTCTGTGACTGTCAATCGGTGTGGGGGGGGGGGGGGGTCAGCAACACTCCATTTCAAAGTCGGAGATGGAGCGGTGCGGGGGCAGGGCTTCAACGGAGAAACAGGAGGCGTGGTCAGAGCGGCTGCATGACATCACATGCAGCCGTTGCGATCACAAAAATGGTGGCGGCTTCCTGCGCACACGTACAGTCTGCACCAACAGGAGGCTAACCCATTTTTTATGATCACGCTGAACTGCACTGAGACTGCAATTTCAGCGTGGTCAAGAAGGGAGGCGGCATGCTGGGTGGCCATGCCCTGTGATGGGTGGCCCCAGCATGCGAACCAAAGGATTGCAAATTCTGTTACTTAGCAGAATTTGCAATCCTTACTGAATTAGGCCATTGATTACAAAATTGTAAACAATATTTGAAGTTTTTCTTCAGGGACTAACACAAAAGATGCTTGGGGCTACTAACACATGGGTAAGCCACGTAAAGCTTCCCATGGGTCAGTGGCATCACAACGGGGTTGCGGCACACACCCGAGTGTCACCCGCCAAGTGGGGTGACACCAAAGTGCCGGCTCTTCTTCAGTGACAGAATATGGGTGTTTCACTGTGACATTACGTGCAACACCCAGTTTCTGTCACTGTGCAGGAGCCAACACCACTCACACACTAGTCCCCGGGTACAGCCCCCAACCCCCGGGATACCCGCAGCAACAAAATGGTGATTCAGGCCACGCCCCTACCTATGAGACCATGCCTCCTTTTTACCATTGCGCTGCTTATCTGCGCGCACTGCATTACAATCTCCCTCGCCGCCTCTCTGGGTGTCACCAGTGATAGTGACACCTCTGCCATGCTTGTAGCAGCTGGTCCTAAGATCTACGCCTCCAGCCCTGAGTGTTTTCCCTTGTGACTTGTTGATCATCATAGCGAAGCAGATGCTTACAGAAAACTGCAGGGGCTTAGATTGAAAAGAAAAACATTGACGAACCCATCATTTCAGCGACAGGGTCTGCCACACGACTGACTGAAATGACTGGTTGGTTTGGGCCCCCACCAAAAAAGAATCAATCAATCTCTCCTTGCACAAACTGGCTCTACAGAGGCAAGATGTCCACCTCATCATCCTCCGATTCCTCACCCCTTTCACTGTGTACATCCCCCTCCTCACAGATTATTAATTCGTCCCCACTGGAATCCACCATCTCAGATCCCTGTGTACTTTCTGGAGGCAATTGCTGGTGAATGTCTCCACGGAGGAATTGATTATAATTAATTTTGATGATCATCATCTTCTCCACATTTTCTGGAAGTAACCTTGTACGCCGATTGCTGACAAGGTGAGCGGCCGCACTAAACACTCTTTCGGAGTACACACTGGAGGGAGGGCAACTTAAGTAGAATAAAGCCAGTTTGTGCAAGGGCCTCCAAATTGCCTCTTTTTCTCCACCATTCTTTCAAAGGTGACAGAATCATATGCAGTGACAGTAGACGAAATGTCAGTAATCGTTGCCAGGTCCTTCAGTCTGGACCAGATGTCAGCACTCACTCCAGACTGCCCTGCATCACCGCCAGCGGGTGGGCTCGGAATTCTTAGCCTTTTCCTCGCACCCCCAGTTGCGGTAGAATGTGAAGGAGGAGCTGTTGACGGGTCACGTCCCGCTTGACTTGACAATTTTCTCACCAGCAGGTCTTTGAACCTCTGCAGACTTGTGTCTGCCAGAAAGAGAGATACAATGTAGGTTTTAAATCTAGGATCGAGCACGGCGGCCAAAATGTAGTGCTCTGATTTCAACAGATTGAATCCTGGTTAAGCAAATTAAGGGCTCCATCCACAAGTCCCACATGCCTAGTTGAATCGCTCTGTTTTAGCTCCTCCTTCAATGTCTCCAGCTTCTTCTGCAAAAGCCTGATGAGGGGAATAACCTGACTCAGGCTGGCAGTGTCTGAACTGACTTCACGTGTGGAAAGTTCAAAGGGTTGCAGAACCTTGCACAACGTTGAAATCATTCTCCACTGCGCTTGAGTCAGGTGCATTCCCCCTCCTTTGCCTATATCGTGGGCAGATGTATAGGCTTGAATGGCCTTTTGCTGCTCCTCCATCCTCTGAAGCATATAGAGGGTTGAATTCCACCTCGTTACCACCTCTTGCTTCAGATGATGGCAGGGCAGGTTCAGGAATGTTTGGTGGTGCTCCAGTCTTCGGCATGCGGTGGCTGAAGGCAGAAAGTGGCCCGCAATTCTTCGGGCCACCGACAGCATCTCTTGCACGCCCCTGTCGTTTTTTAAATAATTCTGCACCACCAAGTTCAATGTATGTGCAAAACATGGGACGTGCTGGAATTTGCCCAGATGTAATGCACGCACAATATTGGTGGCGTTGTCCGATGTCACAAATCCCCAGGAGAGTTCAATTGGGGTAAGCCATTCTGCGATGATGTTCCTCAGTTTCCGTAAGAGGTTGTCAGCTGTGTGCCTCTTATGGAAAGCGGTGATACAAAGCGTAGCCTGCCTAGGAACGAGTTGGCAATTGCGAGATGCTGCTACTGGTGCCGCCGCTGCTGTTCTTGCTGCGGGAGGCAATACATCTACCCAGTGGGCTGTCACAGTCATATAGTCCTGAGTCTGCCCTGCTCCACTTAACCACAGACAAGTGGACATTGGGTACAACTGCATTTTTTAGGACACTGGTGACTCTTTTTCTGAGGTCTGTGTACATTTTCGGTATCGCCTGCCTAGAGAAATGGAACCTAGAGGGTATTTGGTACCGGGGACACAGTACCTCAATCAAGTCTCTAGTTGCCTCTAAATTAACGATGGATACCGGAACCACGTTTCTCACCACCCAGACCTGAGTTATCCGCTTTGCAGCAGGATGACTGCTGTGATATTTCATCTTCCTCGCAAAGGACTGTTGGACAGTCAATTGCTTACTGGAAGAAGTACAAGTGGTCTTCCGACTTCCCCTCTGGGATGACGATCGACTCCCAGCAGCAACAACAGCAGCGCCAGCAGCAGTAGGCGTTACACTCAAGGATGCATCGGAGGAATCCCAGGCAGGAGAGGACTCGTCAGAGTTGCCAGTGACATGGCCTGCAGGACTATTGGCTCTCCTGTCTAAGGAGGAAATTGACACTGAGGGAGTTGGTGGTGTGGTTTGCAGGAGCTTGGTTACAAGAGGAAGGGATTTAGTGGTTAGTGGACTGCTTCCGCTGTCATCCAAAGTTTTTGAACTTGTCACTGACTTATGATGAATGCGCTGCAGGTGACATATAAGGGAGGATGTTCCGAGGTGGTTAACGTCCTTATCCCTACTTATTACAGCTTGACAAAGGCAACACACGGCTTGACACCTGTTGTCCGCATTTGTGTACAGGATGCATACCTTCATGTCCCCATTTATCCACCTCATCAGGCGTAACTCAGATTTGCGGTACAGGACTGTCATTGCCAATTTCAGACGTTGCTGTTTGGTCTCTCCATGGCCCTGAGAATTTTCACCAAGGTAATGGCGGAAATGATGGTGCTCCTGTGCAAGCAAGGTGTCACAATTATCCCGTACTTGGGCGATCTCATAAAAGCGAGATCAAGAGAGCAGTTGCTGAACAGCGTATCACTTTCACTGAATGTGTTACAGCAACACGGCTGGATTCTCAATATCCCGAAGTCGCAGTTGATTCCTACTACTCGTCTGTCTTTCTTGGGCATGATTCTGGACACAGACCAGAAGAGGGTTTATCTCCTGATAGAAAAGGCCCAGGAACTCATGACTCTTGTCAGGAACCTATTGAAACCAAAACAGGTGTCAGTGCATCACTGCACTCGAGTCCTGGGAAAGATGGTGGCATCATACGAGGCCATTCCAATCGGCAGGTTCCATGCGAGGACTTTCCAATGGGACCTACTGGACAAGTGGTCCGGGTCACATTTACAGATGCACTGGTTGATCACCCTGTCCCCCAGGGTCAGGGTATCACTCTTGTGGTGGCTGCAGAGTGCTCACCTTCTCGAGGGACGCAGATTCAGCATTCAGGGCTGGATCCTGGTGACCACAGACGCAAGCCTCCAAGGTTGGGGAGCAGTCACACAGGGAAGAAATTTCCAAGGTCTTTGGTCAAGTCAAGAGACTTGTCTTCACATCAACATCCTGGAACTAAGGGCCATATACAATGCCCTACGTCAAGCGGAGACCTTACTTTGCGACCAACCGGTTCTGATCCAGTCAGACAACGTCACCGCAGTGGCTCATGTAAACCGCCAAGGCGGCACAAGAAGCAGAGTGGCGATGGCACAAGCCACCAGAATTCTTCGCTGGGTGGAGAATCACGCAAGCGCACTGTCAGCAGTGTTCATTCCGGGAGTGGACAACTGGGAAGCAGACATCCTCAGCAGACACGACCTACATCCGGGAGAGTGGGGACTTCATCAGGAAGTCTTTGCACAGATTACAAGTCGGTGGGAACTGCCACAGATAGACATGATGCTGTCCCGGCTCAACAAAAAGCTACAGAGGTATTGCGCAAGGTCAAGAGACCCTCAGGCAGTAGCTGTAGACGCCCTAGTGACACCGTGGGTGTTCCGGTCGGTCTATGTATTTCCTCCTCTTCCTCTCATACCCAAGGTGTTGAGGATAATAAGACAAAGAGGAGTGAGAACAATCCTCATTGTTCCAGATTGGCCACGGAGGACCTGGTATCCGGATCTGCAGGAAATGCTCACAGAAGATCTGTGGCCTCTCCCTCTAAGACAGGACCTGTTGCATCAGGGGCCCTGTCTGTTCCAAGACTTACCGCGGCTGCGTTTGACGGCATGGCGGTTGAATGCCGGATCCTAGCATTCCGGTTGAGGTCATCCCTACGCTGATAAAGGCTAGGAAGGATGTAACGTTAAAACATTACACCGTATATGGCGAAATTATGTTTCTTGGTGTGAGGCCAGGAATGCTCCTACGGAAGAATTCCATCTGGGCCGTTTCCTTCACTTCCTACAAACTGGAGTGAATTTGGGCCTAAAATTAGGCTCTATTAAGGTCCAGATTTCGGCCTTATCCATTTTCTTTCAAAAAGAATTGGCTTCTCTTCCAGAAGTTCAGACTTTTGTAAAAGGAGTGCTGCATATTCAGCCTCCTTTTGTGCCTCCGGTGGCACCTTAGGACCTTAACGTGGTGTTAAGTTTTCTAAAATTACACTGGTTTGAACCACTTAAAACAGTGGAGTTAAAATATCTCACATGGAAGGTGGTCATGTTATTAGCCTTGGCTTCGGCTAGGCGAGTGTCGGAATTAGCGGCTTTGTCACATAAAAGCCCATATTTGGTATTCCATGTGGATAGAGCGGAATTGCAGACCCGTCCTTAATTCCTACCAAAAGTGGTCTCATCTTTTCATATGAACCAACCTATTGTGGTGCCTGTGGCTACGCGTGACTTGGAGGATTCCGAGTTACTTGATGTGGTTAGGGCTTTGAAAATTTACGTGGCCAGGACGGCTAGAGTCAGGAAAACTGAAGCGCTGTTTGTCCTGTATGCAACCAACAAGATTGGTGCCCCTGCTTCAAAGCAGGCTATTGCTCGCCGGATTTGTAACACGATTCAGCAAGCGCATTCTATGGCTGGATTGCAGTTACTGAAATCGGTCAAGGCCCATTCCACGAGGAAAGTGGGCTCTTCTTGGGCGGCTGCCCGAGGGGTCTCGGCACTACAGCTGTGTCAAGCTGCTACTTGGTCGGGTTCACACACCTTTGCAAAATACTATAAGTTTGATACCCTGGCTGAGGAGGAACTCATGTTTGCTCAATCGGTGCTGCAGAGTCATCTGCACTCTCCCGCCCGTTTTGGAGCATTGGTATAATCCCCATGGTCCTTACGGAGTCCCCAGCATCCTCTAGGACGTTAGAGAAAATAAGATTTTAAACCTACTGGTAAATCTTTTTCTCGTAGTCCGTAGAGGATGCTGGGCGCCCGTCCCAAGTGCGGACTACTTCTGCAATACTTGTATATAGTTATTGCTTCAATAAGGGTTATGTTATAGTTGCATCGGTCCTGCACTGATGCTATGTTGTTTTTTCATACTGATAACTGGGTAGTTTATCACAAGTTATACGGTGTGATTGGTGTGGCTGGTATGAATCTTGCCCTGGATTAACAAAATCCTTTCCTCATACTGTCCGTCTCCTCTGGGCACAGTTTCTCTAACTGTGGCATAGAGGGAGGAGCCAGTGCACACCCAGAACTAAAGACTTTCTTAAAGTGCCCATGTCTCCTGTGGAGCCCGTCTATCCCCATGGTCCTTACGGAGTCCCCAGCATCCTCTACGGACTACGAGAAAAAGATTTACCGGTAGGTTTAAAATCTTATTTTCTACTTTATTCTTTTCTATCCTAGTTTATTACGACCAACTCTCATCCAAGGAGTTTGATATTCTACTACCTGCATGCAATTTAAATTGCTTAAATTGTTTATATGGTTGATTTGTCCTTCACAATCCATAATCTGCAACTTGGATGTACTTGTGTCATTGAAAATCTTATAATAAAAATGTATATACAGATACTCAACCTGTATATTGAAAAAAAAAAAGTTATAAGACATATGCATTCAATATTTGAAGAAACAAAATAAAATAAAGCTATCTATTGGGTTTCACTAACAAGCACATTGGAAGACTTGACTACTGTTAAAAGACATGCATTACATGGTATAGAGCCACAAACCACAATGTAGTAAAATAAAAACAAACTTACATGTGTATCAAACCTATGTGAGGCTTACATTGATAGTGCAAGATCAACACTCTATCAACTGTGCAAACTAGACTGCACATAAATGCCATAAAATGTATCTGAGATTTTAGTAAATAAGGCCCGTTGCTGTCCGGGTCACGCAGCCGTCACGGCCCGCCCCCATACGGTCCGGTCATGTCTGCGTTGTCCTGACTGTGCCCCCAAAATGGCGGCACAACGCCGCTGGCCCGACTCCTCCTGCCCAGTGACCGCCTCTGCCTGTCAATCAGGCAGAGGCGCTCACTGGGCAGAGATGCTGATCGCATCTCTGGCATGTGCCGGTGCACTGCGGCACCAGCACACACGCACTTCAGACCTGATCTCCTGTTGTGTGAATATGCACAGCAGGGATCAGGTCTGAATTAGGCCCTATATACAGCTGTCAGTAAGGCAGGGATGTGCTGCTGCCAGTGAGGCAGGGATGTGCTGCTGGTAGTGAAGCAGTGATGTGCTGCTGTCAGCGAAGCAGTGCTGTGCTGCTGTCAGCGAGACAGGGATGTGCTGCTGTCAGCGAGGCAGGGATGTGCTGCTGTCAGCGAAGCAGGGATGTGCTGCTGTCAGCGAAGCAGGGATGTGCTGCTGTCAGCGAAGCAGGGATGTGCTGCTGTCAGCGAGGCAGGGATGTGCTGCTGTCAGCGAGGCAGGGATGTGCTGCTGTCAGCGAGGCAGGGATGTGCTGCTATAAGTGAGGTAGGGATGTGCTGCTGTCATTGAAGCAGGAATGTGCTGCTGCAGTGAGGCAGAGATATGCAGCCCACTATCTCCCTATCACCCCTGCCTGAGTCACACACTTTCCCTGTCACCCCTGCCTCAGTTACCCACTATCTCCCAGTCACCGCTGCCTCAGTCAACCACTATATCTGCGATCCCTGCCTCAGTCACCCACTATACCAGTCACCCCTGCTTTAGTCACCCACTGTCACCCTATCACCCCTGCTTCAGTCACCCACTATCCCTGTCAACCCTGCCTCAGTCACCCACTATCTCCCAGTCACCCCTGCCTCAGTCAGCCACTATCCCTGTCACCCCTGCCTCAGTCTCTTACTGTCCCTGTCACCCCTGCCACAGTCATCCACTATCTCCCTATCACCCCTGCCTTAGTCATTTATTATACCTGTCACCCACTTTCTTCCCATACTTACCCAACCCCTTCCTATCACCCCTCCCTCAGTAACCCACTATCTCCCTGTCACCCACTATCTCCCAGTCACCCCGGCCTCAGTCACCCACTATCTCCCACTCATACATGCTTCAGTCACCCACTATCTCCCAGTCATCCCTGCCTCAGTCACCTACTGACACCAGTGCAGACATTTCTGCTGCGGCCTCTCCACTCTCCAGCGTGAACGTCCTGACGACTGAGGAAATCCGCTTCCTAGTTGAGGACTCCTGGAATGAACACTGCCGATATTGCTGTCAGATGACTTTCTACCCAACGGAGGATTTTTGATACTTCCAGCTTTGCCATGCAGTTTCGAGTGCCGCCTTGATGATTTGTGTACACTACGTGGTGGCGTTGTCAGATTGTACTTGAACAGGCCTGTTCTGTACTAGAGGCAGGGCCAGTGTCAATTAATTGAACACTGCCTGCAATTCCAGAATGTATATCAGGAGGAGAGATTCCTCCCTGGTCCACCGACCCTGGAGAAAGTGTTGCTCCAACACCATGGCCCAGCCCAAAAGACTGGCATCCATTGTCAGGAGGACACAGTTGGAGATCCAGAAGGGATGGCCCCTGCTCAACTGTTGGTCCTGTAGCCACCAGCTCAGTGTCAGACGAACCTCCGGAGTCAAGGAGATCATTTGAGACATCATCCGATGAGGCAGGCCGTCCCACTTGGAGAGGATTAACCTCTGCAGAGGGCGGTAATGAAATTGAGCGTACTCTACCATATCGAAAGCCGACACCATGAGGTCTAGTACTTGCATCGCCGTGTGTATCAACACTCTTGGGCGAGAGAGGATGATACTGTCCTGAATTTTCAGGACTTTCTCTGGAGACAGAAACAATTGTTGGCTGTGTGTGTCCAGCAGTGCCCCTAGGTGCACAATGTTCCGAGCAGGGACCAGCGAGGACTTTTTTCAGTTGAATAGCCACCCGTGGACTTTTAGGAATTGGACCGCCAGTTCCAGATAACTGTGGAGAACCTCTTGGGAGTTCACCAGGATCAGCAAGTCGTCCCGATTTGTCAGGATCCTGATTCTCTGATGGTGAAGGGTCGTCATCACGGCCATGACCTTGGTGAATATCCGAGGTGCCGTGGCCAAACCAGAAGGCAGGACTTGAAATCCAAAAACAAACCAGGCACAACACTGCTTAGCTTCCATCATCAGATGAGATTGGACCAGTGGCGTAACTACTGCCCCCGCAGTCCTCGCGGTGGCTTGGGGGCGAGGGGCTGCGGGGGCGCCACTGATTTACAGCAGACTGACATGCGGACGAGCGTCCGCATGTCAGTCTGCAGTCTCCTTCCCTCCGCCGCTTTTTGGAGGGACACGGAGGGCACACAGCGTGCCTCCCTGTGTCCCTCCTGCTGCATCATCTCCGGCGGCCGCGGGTCTAATAGGGGGAAGTGCCGTCCGTGAGCTCTAATTGGCTCACGAACCGGCACTTCCCCCTATTAGACCCGCGGCCGCCGGAGATGATGCAGCAGGAGGGACACAGGAGAGACGAGCTGTGCCCTCCGTGTCCCTCCAAAAAGCGACGGCGGGGGGGGGGGGGGTAAATATCTGGCACTGGGGGCATATATGGCACGGGGGGGGGGAGGAATATCTGGCACTGGGGCATTTCTGGCACTGGGGGGAATATCTGGCACTGGGGGCATATCTGGCACTGGGGGGGATATCTGGCACTGGGGCATATATGGCACTGGGGGGGAATATCTGGCACTGGGGGCATATATGGCACTGGGGGGGGTATCTGGCACTGGGGGCATATATGGCACGGGGGGCATATATGGCACTGGGGGGAATATCTGGCACTGGGGGCATATATGGCACTGGGGGGGAATATCTGGCACTGGGGGCACATGTGTACCTGGCACATGGGGGGGACGACTATATTTGGCACTGGGGCATGTAAGTACCTGGCACCGTGGGGGAATATCTGGCACTGGGGACATATGTGGCACTGGGAGCACTGCCCTAGCAACAAAGACTACCTCCTAGCAACGAGCATGACACCCAGTGCATGAAACATCTGGCAACGAGCATGACACCCAGTGCATGAAACACCTGGCAACGAGCATGACACCCAGTGCATGAAACCCCTGGCAATGAGCATGACACCCTGAGCATGAAAACCCCTGGCACCGTGCATGGAACCAAGAGCATGAAACCCCTGGCAACGAGCATGACACCCAGTGCATGAAACCCCTGACAACGAGCAGGTAATTGAAAAGTAATTAGAAGCCTTACTGTAGACTTAATGTGTAATGGGCATTACGGTGTGTGGCATAATGTATCACGGACATTGCGGTGTGTGTCATAATGTGTCGCAGGCATTACGGTGTATGGTATACTATATCGCGGGCATTGTGATATGTGGTATAATGTCTCAGGGTCATTGCAGTGTGTGGCATAATGTATCACGGACATTGCGGTGTGTGTCATAATGTGTCAGGCATTACGGTGTGTGGTATACTATATCACGGGCATTGTGGTATGTGGTATAATGTCTCAGGGTCATTGCAGTGTGGCATAATACATAACTGGCATTGCGATGTGTGGCATAGGGTATAACGGGCAGGGCATTGCGGTATGTGTCACAGGCATTACGGTGTATGGTTTACTATATCACGGGCATTGTGGTATAATGTCTCAAGGTCATTGCAGTGTGTGGCATAATGTGTCACAGGCATTGTATGTGCTATAATGTATCGGGCATTGCAGTGTGTGGCATAATGTATCACGGACATTGCGGTGTGTGTCATAATGTGTCACAGACATTGTATGTGCTATAATGTATCAGGGGCATTGCAGTGTGTAGCATAATGTATAACGGGCATTGCGATTCCTGTCATAATGTGTCACAGGCATTACGGTGTGTGGCATAATGTGTCACAGACATTACGGTGTGTGGCATAATGTGTCGGGGGCATTACAGTGTGTGCATATTGTGTCGTGCATTATTGTGTGCGGCATAATGTCTAAGGGCCATTGCAGTATGTGGCATAATGTATACTGGGCATTACTATAAGGAGGAAAAATGACAAATAATGTAAGGGGCATGAATCAGGATTATTTTTCTTTCCTGTGGTGGCCAACGTATGGGCGTGCAGGTTGCAAAACTGGGGTATAAGGTAGTCTTTTCCTGCAATGTCACGCCCCTTTATGCGAAATCACGCCCACTCCAACAAAACCACGCCCCTTTTTTGCCGCGCGCGCCTTAGGCGCGCGCATATTTATCCCTTTCTTGCTCCCAATTATGGAGCATGAAGGGGGGGGGGGGGGGGGGGCGCCGAAGAATTTTTTGGCTTGGGGGAGAAAAATTTCTAGTTACGCCACTGGATTGGACATATCCAGTGTGATGCGGCTGTAGATGATTTTTGCTGTTTCTAACTTCTACATCAATGAATAAGTTTCAAAATAGAATGCATCAAGAGAACGGTGTTGGTAGTATAAAACTACCTACAGCACCTGGTATTCCCAGGTGGTCTCACATCCAAGAACAAACCAGGCCTAAGATCAGGTGATATTGGGCATATACAGTGTGGTGTGGCTGTAGATGAGCTTAGTGGTTTCTGTTAGAGTTCTTCTACTTCTAACTACTCGTACATAAATGAATAAGCGGACGATTTATTAAACCTGAGAAACACCTACTGTATTTGCACCTGCCAGTGACAACCTAATCTACCACTCACGCCGAGCATCAGGAGGACTTTGGACGTATCTCCGGATAAGGCTCGTTTGGAACGGTAAATTAGCACCAGAGCCGGGAGGGTTACAAAGACGGAAACCTGAGGCGGAGTGGTAATTAAAACTTAACATGGCCATGTCTTATAAAAACTGTGACTATATCCATTAATCCTACTGCTTCACGATGAAATTGCTGTTAATCTGATCAGCGTCATTTAAAGTGGACAAAAAAGCTGCTAAATACTATACGTACTATATATGATTGAAAGCAAGCCCTATTCCATATATCATACATTATCTAACGTTATAACATCTATCCTAAGATTACCATCACCAAAGAAAGGAAACAGCAGCAAACTAAATGAAACTAAGTCACCAGACATTGGACCCAGCTGTTGCAGTTGTAGCAGTTAAGTGAAACACTGGGACTCATTGAAACTATTGTATCTCTTTCTGTACTAAGAGGGCTAGCTAAACCAATTTGTGGAGCAGAGCATTTTCTTATATATTATTAATTGATGTCAATGTGGTTTTAGTTTTTTTATATATGTAAATTTGTTGTCAAGGCAAGGGAAAGATATTTTTTTTTTTTATTAATCTATATCCTTGGTACTATAATAGTACTAGTGAAGAATTATCATTGAGATAATAGTTAATTAATAAATTTATAATAATAAATCTGCAAGCGCTATCTGTACTTCTTTTGTTTTGATTTATTAAACCTGGTGAAATGATAATTTGCATGGTGATAAAGTACCAGCCAATCAGTTCCTAATTGCCATGTCACAGGCTGGGTTTGAAAAATGACAGTTAGGAGCTGACTGGCTGGTACTTTATCACCTTGCACTTTATCAGTTCACCAGGCTTAATAGATCTGCCCCAATGTTTCAAAATGGAATGCATCAAGAGAACGGTGTTGGTATTGTAAAAATACACACAGCTCCTGGTATTTCCTGGTGGTCTCCCATCCAAGTACTAAAACCAGGACCAACACTGCTCAGCTTCCATGATCAGGAGAGATTGGGCAAATCCAGTGTGCTGTGGCTGTAGATGACCTCGTGGTTTCTGTTAGAGCTCTTCTACTTCTAACTTCTGGTACATAAAAGAATATGTGTAAAAATTAAATGTACAGTACCAAGAAAAGGGTGTTGGTAGTTTAAAAACACCTAAATAATCTGATAATACATGGATGGGAGACTGCTTGGTAGTAACAAAGTCCAATACTGCTTTGCTTCAAAGATCAAATGAGATTGGGCATATCCAGCGTGGTGTGGCTTTAGATAAGCTTTGTGGTTTCTGTTAGAGCTCTTCTACTTCTAACTACTGGTACATTAATGAATATGTATAAGGTTGTAGTTTATCCAATATCCCTTTACTACCTTACCCCCCCCCCCCTCCCCTCCCCTCCCCTCCTTATAGCTTCCTTTGTTCTCTCCTCCTCGTGTGTGCGTTATTTGTTTTCTCATACGTCCTAGAGGATGCTGGGATCAGATTAAGAACCATGGGGTATAGACGGGATCCGCAGGAGACATGGGCACTTTAAGACTTTCAAAGGGTGTGAACTGTCTCCTCCCTCTATGCCCCTCCTCCAGACTCCAGTTTTAGAATTGTGCCCAGTGAGACTGGATGCACTACAGGGGAGCTCTACTGAGTTTCTCTGAAAAGACTTATGTTAGTTTTTCTTATTTTCAGGGAGGCTGCTGGCAACAGTCTCCCTGCTTCGTGGAACTTAGGGGAGAGAAGTATGACCAACTTCTAGTGAGTTCAATGGCTCTGCTTCTGGCTGACAGGACACCATTAGCTCCTGAGGGTGCTGATCGCTGGGTACGCCTAGATGCCCACTCCCGTAGCCTGCCATCACCCCCTTACAGAGCCAGAAGTCAGAAGACAGGCGAGTAGCAGAAGAACAGAAGACTTCTTCTCCAGTGACGGCATTCTGAGGTACCACGCAGCGAGCGGAATGCTGTGCGCCATGCTTCCACACAAACACAGGCACTGCAGGGTGCAGGGCATGTGGGTGGGTGGGGGGGGGCACCCTGGGCAGCATAAATTCCTCACAAAAGGCTGGCAAAAGTGGACATTAGTGCCTGGGCACTGTCCTTACCCCGCCAGCGTAATTAATTATTTGTTTCTGAGCGGGACAGAAGCGTGCCATTACAGCGGCGGGGCTTCTTCCTCACCTCACCAGCACATCTATAGAGCGTTACAAGTCTATCACTATAGAGTTTATTATTTCCCAGACTGTGTACTTTTGGCGCTGGGTTGTGAGCTAAAAAATCCTCTCTGTCCCTCTGACAGATTTACTGTAGGTCTATCCCCCATAAGCCGATGTGTCTGTGGGTACTTGGTACATGTGTGTCAACATGTCGGTGGCTGAATGTTTTTCCCAAGAGGAAACTATATTAGGAATGCAGACATATGATGGTGGCCCTGTTGGCACCACCAATAACTGACTGGGTGAAAGTTTCAATAATATCAGAGTGAGGTTGGATAAATCTGTGTCCCAGACACAGACGTAGAGAATAGATGTGATGTTCATGGCTATGCTTCTTTTCCCTCAGGCCCGCAAAAATGTTACTACACACTGATACTGACTCGGATACTGATTCCTATGTCGACCATAATATTTCCTGATTAGATCCAATATTGGCAAGGAGCATTCAGTACATGATTGTGGATATTAAGGACATATTAACATCACTGAGGACCCTGCTGTTCCTGACAAAGGGGTCTATATGTATGTATATATAGATATATAATGAAAGCTGATGTAACGTTCCTCCATCTCTGTTTGAGAAAGTCTGGGCCAGCTCGACAAGATGGTTTCAAATCCCCAAAAGGTTTCCGATTGTTTATTCATTTCCTGCTGCGGACAGAATAAAGTGGGAGTCACCCCCTGTTCTGCACGGGGCCCTGTCACAAATCCAGCGGATCGTATGCAGGAAGCTACATTATTTCTAGTTATGTAACCACGGGTACATTACTTAGACCTGCCATTACATGCGCATGGGTGAGTAGTAGTATTCAAGAATTGGTCGAATACCTTGTCTTCCGATATAGATATCTTGGAGAGATGGGATACTCCTTACGTTGGATCATATCAAGGACACTGCAGCATACTTACGACTGCAAGGGATATAGGACTCTTGAGTTCACGGGCCAATTTCATTGCAGTCTCGGATAGGAGGGCAGTGTGGATTCACCAAGGGAATGCTGATGCTGACTCCAAGAAGAAAGGGAGTCTCTTCCCTATGAAGGTGAAGCCTTGTTTGGCAACGGCCTAGTTAATTTGATCTCGGCAGCTCCCGCAGGTAAGTCAACCTTCTTGCCCTATGTTCCCTCTCAACGGATGAAGACGCATCATTGTCTAACGCAGTCATTTTGTCCCAATAGATATGCAAGAAGTTAAGATTCCCCTTTCTTTGCATTAGAGGAAGGAGAAGAGGTCTGTAGCCTCTTCAAGATCGCAGGAGCAGAGATCGTCCTCTGCTTCTGCCAAATCCACTGCATGACGCTGGGGCTCTCTTGCAGGAGCCCACACCAGTGGGGGCACGTCTAAAACACTTCAGTCAGTTCTGGATTAATTTGGACCTGGACTCGTGGGTTTTACAAATAGTGTCACAAGGGTACAAACTGGGGTTTCAAGACGTTCCCCCTCACCGATTGTTCAAATCGGCCTTAGTCAGCAGGGAGAAGGTTTTTATTCAAGCCTCTTCGTGCTCCCGAAGCCGGACGGCTCAGTCAGACCAATCTTAAATCTGAAATCCCTCAATTTCTACCTAAAGAAATTCAATTTCAAGATGGAATCTCTCAGGGTAGGGATCTCCAGTCCGGAGGAAGGAGATTTCATGGTTTTGGTAGACATAAGGTTGCCTAATTACATGTTCCCGTTTAGCCACTGCATCAAGCTACCTGAGGTTTGCAATTCAGGATTGTCATTACCAATTTCAGACGTTGCCGTTTGGTCTGTCCACGGCTCCGAGGATTTTCACCAGGGTGATGGTGGAAATGATGGTTCTCCTTCACAAGCAAGGAGTCACAATTATGCCGTACTTGGATGATCTCCTGATAAAGGCGAGATCCAGGGACCAGTTGGTGCAAAACATCTACTCTCCCTGACAGTTCTTCAACAACATGGTTGGCTCCTAAACTTGCCAAAATCGCAGTTGGTCCCAATGACGCGGTTGTTGTTTCTGGGAGTCATACTGGACACAGAAGAGGCTTTCTTCCAGTGGAAAGGCTATGGAGTTCCAGAGTCTGGTCAAACAAATTCTGAAACCAGCAAGAGTGTTAATCCATCAATGCATTCTGTTGCTGGGGAAGATGGTTGCGGCCTACGAGGCCATTCAGTTTGGCAGGTTCCATGCCAGAGTGTTCCAGTGGGACCTGTTGGACAAGTGGTCCGGATCCCACCTACACATGCACTGGAGGATAATCCTGTCTTCCAAGACCAGAATCTTACTCCATTGGTGGCTGCACAGTTCTCACCTCCTAGAGGGGCGATGGTTCGGGATCCAGGACTGGATCCTAGGGACCATGGATGCAACCCTCCGAGGCTGGGGAGCAGTCACACAGGGGGAAAACATCCAAGGAAGATGGTCAAGTCAGGAAAGTTTTCTCCACATAAATGTTCTGGAGTTAAGGGCCATTTAATAACTGCAGACACAGTACGCACTGGGACGGGTGCCCAGCATCCTCTACGGACTAAGAGAAAAGGATTTACCGGTAGGTATTAAAATCCTATTTTCTCTAACGTCCTAGAGGATGCTGGGGACTCCGTAAGGACCATGGGGATAGATAGGCTCCGCAGGAGACATGGGTACTTTAAGAAAGACTTTAGTTCTGGGTGTGCACTGGCTCCTCCCTCTATGCCCCTCCTCCAGACCTCAGTTTGATACTGTGCCCAGTGGAGACTGGGTACTTTTAAGTTATTGTACTTTAAGTAAAAATAAAAGAGGCAAAATATCAATCCCAGTTTTGGATTACTTTAATTAACAAAAAAAAATGCATATAGCAGAGGATAGTTTCAATCTGCCTACCTCTGGGTTATGGGCCCAGCATGCTTCCATTGCTGTACTCTGCTGCACATGTAAGTGCAAGAGATCCTGAAGCACTCACTCATCATGGGAAAGTACCAATGTGTTTCTTCGTTGGTTGATGGAAGAAACATCTTACAAAAACTCTCCAGATTATTGACTTTTTTAAGTTTTTCTAGGAAACGTTTTAGATGAATGCTTATTAGCCTTTGTCAGTATTTACTTCTGCAAAGTGTCTCAGTGGCGCAATCAGTTAGTGTGTACGGCTACTAACCAAAAGGTTGGTGGTTCAATCACACCCAGGGACGTAATTGACCTTGTGATCAGATTTTGGTGATCTTTAAGTAGACAAGTCAAAATTTCAAACCCCCTGTTATGGTGTACTGGTACTGGCCTTCTCTGATGTAATCAGAGTTAGATTTGATTCAGTGATTTTATAAAAACAGCTAGGAAGCACAATTTAGCAGTGGGTTGCAGAGAAAAAGAAATATGCTGGCAAAAAAATCCAATTGAGTGATTAAACAGCTCTTCATTTTCTGGCTTTATTTTTATGCTAACAAATTTGTTCTCTGAAAAGTGTCCACAAAGCCAAGTCTCTGATTAACACCTTTGTAGGGATGGTTTTTCACCTATTACTAAATTAAACTTGCTTCATTGGAAAGGCAGCAAGATGCATCCTCATTTCAATGTCTACTGAAATAATACAGGTTGACACCAGGAAACATTAACGCCACTGCATCCTTGCTGCTTTCTCATGTGGAAGTCTGTTTAATGTGAAAACAAGGTGATATCTAATTAGCACACAGGTAAGGAATTAAGAAAATCTTTATTTAAGGGTGAAGATGTTTCTCACAAAATCGTTGCCCCAATGCATCATTGAAATTCAAGCTGGAAAGATGATTTTAATATAAAACTTGTACATTTTGCATTGCTCTTCTGGTGACAATGTAGTTTGTTTTTGTCAATTACCATTTTAATATTAGGGTAAAGAAAATTAAGTGGATTTTTGAAAGAAAACAATACTGTCAATATACTATTAAAACAAATTAAAATGGTAAAAGTTATTGTACTTTAAGTAAAAATAAAAGAGCAAAAATATCAATCCCAGTTTTGGATTACTTTAATTAACAAAAAAAATGCATATAGCAAAGGATAGTTTCAATCTGCCTACCTCTGGGTTATGGGCCCAGCATGCTTCCATTGCAGTACTCTGCTGCACATGTAAGTGCAAGAGATCCTGAAGCACTCACTCATCATGGGAAAGTACCAATGTGTTTCTTCGTTGGTTGATGGAAGAAACATCTTACAAAAACTCTCCAGATTATTGACTTTTTAAAGTTTTTCTAGGAAACGTTTTAGATGAATGCTTATTAGCCTTTGTCAGTATTTACTTCTGCAAAGTGTCTCTGTGGTGCAATCAGTTAGTGTGTATGGCTACTAACCAAAAGGTTGGTGGTTCAATCACACCCAGGGACGTAATTGACCTTGTGATCAGATTTTGGTGATCTTTAAGTAGACAAGTCAAAATTTCAAACCTCTTCTTATTGTGTAGGGTACCTGGCCTTCTCTGATGTAATCAGAGTTAGATTTGATTGTGATTTTATAAAAAAACAGCTAGGAAGCACAATTTAGCAGTGGGTTGCAGATAAAAAAAAATATGCTGGCAAAAAAATACAATTGAGTGATTAAACAGCTCTTCATTTTCTATCTTTATTTTTATGCTAACAAATTTGTTCTCTGAAAAGTGTCCACAAAGCCAAGTCTCTGATTAATACCTTTGTAGGGATGGTTTTTCACCTATTACTAAATTAAACTTGCTTCATTGGAAAGGCAGCAAGATGCATCCTCATTTCAATGTCTACTGAAATAATACAGGTTGACACCAGGAAACATTAACGCCACTGCATCCTTGCTGCTTTCTCATGTGGAAGTCTGTTTAATGTGAAAACAAGGTGATATCTAATTAGCACACAGGTAAGGAATTAAGAAAATCTTTATTTAAGGGTGAAGATGTTTCTCACAAAATCGTTGCCCCAATGCATCATTGAAATTCAAGCTGGAAAGATGATTTTAATATATCACTTGTACATTTTGTATTGCTCTTCTGGTGACAATGTAGTTTGTTTTTGTCAATTACCATTTTAATAATAGGGTAAAGAAAATTAAGTGGATTTTTGAAAGAAAACAATACTGTCAATATACTATCAAAACAAATTAAAATGGTAAAAGTTATTGTACTTTAAGTAAAAATAAAAGAGCCAAAATATCAATCCCAGTTTTGGATTACTTTAATTAACAAAAAAAATGCATATAGCAAAGGATAGTTTCAATCTGCCTACCTCTGGATTATGGGCCCAGCATGCTTCCATTGCAGTACTCTGCTGCACATGTAAGTGCAAGAGATCCTGAAGCACTCACTCATCATGGGAAAGTACCAATGTGTTTCTTCATTGGTTGATGGAAGAAACATCTTACAAAAACTCTCCAGATTATTGACTTTTTAAAGTTTTTCTAGGAAACGTTCTAGATGAATGCTTATTAGCCTTTGTCAGTATGTACTTTTTACAAAGTGTCTCTGTGGCGCAATCGGTTAGTGTGTTCGGCTATTAACCAAAAGGTTGGTGGTTCAATCCCACCCAGGGATGTAATTGACCTTGTGATCGGATTTTGGTGATATTTAAGTAGACAAGTAAAAATTTCAAACCCCCTCTTATTATGTAGGGTACCTAGCCTTCTCTGATGTAATCAGAGTTAGATTTGATTCAGTGATTTTATAAAAACAGCTAGGAAGCACAATTTAGCAGTGGGTTGCAGAGAAAAAGAAATATGCTGGCAAAAAAATCCAATTGAGTGATTAAACAGCTCTTCATTTCTGGCTTTATTTTTATGCTAACAAATTTGTTCTCTGAAAAGTGTCCACAAAGCCAAGTCTCTGATTAACACCTTTGTAGGGATGGTTTTTCACATATTACTAAATTAAACTTGCTTCATTGGAAAGGCAGCAAGATGCATCCTCATTTCAATGTCTACTGAAATAATACAAGTTGACACCAGGAAACATTAACGCCACTGCATCCTTGCTGCTTTCTCATGTGGAAGTCTGTTTAATGTGAAAACAAGGTGATATCTAATTAGCACATAAGTAAGGAATTAAGAAAATCTTTATTTAAGGGTGAAGATGTTTCTCACAAAATCGTTGCCCCAATGCATCATTGAAATTCAAGCTGGAAAGATGATTTTAATATATCACTTGTACATTTTGTATTGCTCTTCTGGTGACAATGTAGTTTGTTTTTGTCAATTACCATTTTAATAATAGGGTAAAGAAAATTAAGTGGATTTTTGAAAGAAAACAATACTGTCAATATACTATTAAAACAAATTAAAATGGTAAAAGTTATTGTACTTTAAGTAAAAATAAAAGAGGCAAAATATCAATCCCAGTTTTGGATTACTTTAATTAACAAAAAAAAATGCATATAGCAGAGGATAGTTTCAATCTGCCTACCTCTGGGTTATGGGCCCAGCATGCTTCCATTGCTATACTCTGCTGCACATGTAAGTGCAAGAGATCCTGAAGCACTCACTCATCATGGGAAAGTACCAATGTGTTTCTTCGTTGGTTGATGGAAGAAACATCTTACAAAAACTCTCCAGATTATTGACTTTTTAAAGTTTTTCTAGGAAACGTTTTAGATGAATGCTTATTAGCCTTTGTCAGTATTTACTTCTGCAAAATGTCTCTGTGGCGCAATCAGTTAGTGTATACGGCTACTAACCAAAAGGTTGGTGGTTCAATCACACCCAGGGACGTAATTGACCTTGTGATCAGATTTTGGTGATCTTTAAGTAGACAAGTCAAAATTTCAAACCCCCTGTTATGGTGTAGGGTACCTGGCCTTCTCTGATGTAATTAGATTTGATTCAGTGATTTTATAAAAACAGCTAGGAAGCACAATTTAGCAGTGGGTTGCAGAGAAAAAGAAATATGCTGGCAAAAAAATCCAATTGAGTGATTAAACAGCTCTTCATTTTCTGGCTTTATTTTTATGCTAACAAATTTGTTCTCTGAAAAGTGTCCACAAAGCCAAGTCTCTGATTAACACCTTTGTAGGGATGGTTTTTCACCTATTACTAAATTAAACTTGCTTCATTGGAAAGGCAGCAAGATGCATCCTCATTTCAATGTCTACTGAAATAATACAGGTTGACACCAGGAAACATTAACGCCACTGCATCCTTGCTGCTTTCTCATGTGGAAGTCTGTTTAATGTGAAAACAAGGTGATATCTAATTAGCACACAGGTAAGGAATTAAGAAAATCTTTATTTAAGGGTGAAGATGTTTCTCACAAAATCGTTGCCCCAATGCATCATTGAAATTCAAGCTGGAAAGATGATTTTAATATATCACTTGTACATTTTGTATTGCTCTTCTGGTGACAATGTAGTTTGTTTTTGTCAATTACCATTTTAATAATAGGGTAAAGAAAATGAAGTGGATTTTTGAAAGAAAACAATACTGTCAAAATACTATTAAAACAAATTAAAATGGTAAAAGTTATTGTACTTTAAGTAAAAATAAAAGAGCCAAAATATCAATCCCAGTTTTGGATTACTTTAATTAACAAAAAAAAAATGCATATAGCAGAGGATAGTTTCAATCTGCCTACCTCTGGGTTATGGGCCCAGCATGCTTCCATTGCTGTACTCTGCTGCACATGTAAGTGCAAGAGATCCTGAAGCACTCACTCATCATGGGAAAGTACCAATGTGTTTCTTCGTTGGTTGATAGAAGAAACATCTTACAAAAACTCTCCAGATTATTGACTTTTTTAAGTTTTTCTAGGAAACGTTTTAGATGAATGCTTATTAGCATTTGTCAGTATGTACTTTTGCAAAGTGGCTCTGTGGCGCAATCAGTTAGTGTGTACGGCTATTAACCAAAAGATTGGTGGTTCAATCCCACCCAGGGACGTAATTGACCTTGTTATCAGATTTTGGTGATCTTTAAGTAGACAAGTCAAATTTCATACCCCCTGTTATTGTGTAGGGTACCTGGCCTTCTCTGATGTAATCAGAGTTAGATTTGATTCAGTGATTTTATAAAAACATCTAGGAAGCACAATTTAGCAGTGGGTTGCAGAGAAAAAGAAATATGCTGGCAGAAAAATCCAATTGAGTGATTAAACAGCTCTTCATTTTCTGGCTTTATTTTTATGCTAACAAATTTGTTCTCTGAAAAGTGTCCACAAAGCCAAGTCTCTGATTAACACCTTTGTAAGGATGGTTTTTCACCTATTACTAAATTAAACTTGCTTCATTGGAAAGGCAGCAAGATGCATCCTCATTTCAATGTCTACTGAAATAATACAAGTTGACACCAGGAAACATTAACGCCACTGCATCCTTGCTGCTTTCTCATGTGGAAGTCTGTTTAATGCGAAAACAAGGTGATATCTGATTATCACACAGGTAAGGAATTAAGAAAATCTTTATTTAAGGGTGAAGATGTTTCTCACAAAATCGTTGCCCCAATGCATCATTGAAATTCAAGCTGGAAAGATGATTTTAATATATCACTTGTACATTTTGTATTGCTCTTCTGGTGACAATGTAGTTTGTTTTTGTCAATTACCATTTTAATAATAGGGTAAAGAAAATTAAGTGGATTTTTGAAAGAAAACAATACTGTCAATATACTATTAAAACAAATTAAAATGGTAAAAGTTATTGTACTTTAAGTAAAAATAAAAGAGCCAAAATATCAATCCCAGTTTTGGATTACTTTAATTAACAAAAAAAAATGCATATAGCAGAGGATAGTTTCAATCTGCCTACCTCTGGGTTATGGGCCCAGCATGCTTCCATTGCTGTACTCTGCTGCACATGTAAGTGCAAGAGATCCTGAAGCACTCACTCATCATGGGAAAGTACCAATGTGTTTCTTCGTTGGTTGATGGAAGAAACATCTTACAAAAACTCTCCAGATTATTGACTTTTTAAAGTTTTTCTAGGAAACGTTTTAGATGAATGCTTATTAGCCCTTGTCAGTATATACTTTTGCAATGTGTCTCTGTGGTGCAATCAGTTAGTGTGTACGGCTATTAACCAAAAGGTTGGTGGTTCAATCCCACCCAGGTACGTAATTGACATTGTTATCAGATTTTGGTGATCTTTAAGTAGACAAGTCAAAATTTCAATCCCCCTGTTATGGTGTAGGGTACCTGGCCTTCTCTGATGTAATCAGAGTTAGATTTGATTCAGTGATTTTATAAAAACAGCTAGGAAGCACAATTTAGCAGTGGGTTGCGGAGAAAAAGAAATATGCTGGCAAAAAAATCCAATTGAGTGATTAAACAGCTCTTCATTTTCTGGCTTTATTTTTATGCTAACAAATTTGTTCTCTGAAAAGTGTCCACAAAGCAAAGTCTCTGATTAACACCTTTGTAGGGATGGTTTTTCACCTATTACTAAATTAAACTTGCTTCATTGGAAAGGCAGCAAGATGCATCCTCATTTCAATGTCTACTGAAATAATACAGGTTGACACCAGGAAACATTAACGCCACTGCATCCTTGCTGCTTTCTCATGTGGAAGTCTGTTTAATGTGAAAACAAGGTGATATCTAATTAGCACACAGGTAAGGAATTAAGAAAATCTTTATTTAAGGGTGAAGATGTTTCTCACAAAATCGTTGCCCCAATGCATCATTGAAATTCAAGCTGGAAAGATGATTTTAATATATCACTTGTACATTTTGTATTGCTCTTCTGGTGACAATGTAGTTTGTTTCTGTCAATTACCATTTTAATAATAGGGTAAAGAAAATGAAGTGGATTTTTGAAAGAAAACAATACTGTCAAAATACTATTAAAACAAATTAAAATGGTAAAAGTTATTGTACTTTAAGTAAAAATAAAAGAGCCAAAATATCAATCCCAGTTTTGGATTACTTTAATTAACAAAAAAAAATGCATATAGCAGAGGATAGTTTCAATCTGCCTACCTCTGGGTTATGGGCCCAGCATGCTTCCATTGCTGTACTCTGCTGCACATGTAAGTGCAAGAGATCCTGAAGCACTCACTCATCATGGGAAAGTACCAATGTGTTTCTTCGTTGGTTGATAGAAGAAACATCTTACAAAAACTCTCCAGATTATTGACTTTTTTAAGTTTTTCTAGGAAACGTTTTAGATGAATGCTTATTAGCATTTGTCAGTATGTACTTTTGCAAAGTGTCTCTGTGGCGCAATCAGTTAGTGTGTACGGCTATTAACCAAAATGTTGGTGGTTCAATCCCACCCAGGGACGTAATTGACCTTGTTATCAGATTTTGGTGATCTTTAAGTAGACAAGTCAAATTTCATACCCCCTGTTATTGTGTAGGGTACCTGGCCTTCTCTGATGTAATCAGAGTTAGATTTGATTCAGTGATTTTATAAAAACATCTAGGAAGCACAATTTAGCAGTGGGTTGCAGAGAAAAAGAAATATGCTGGCAAAAAAATCAAATTGCGTGATTAAACAGCTCTTCATTTTCTGGCTTTATTTTTATGCTAACAAATTTGTTCTCTGAAAATTGTCCACAAAGCCAAGTCTCTGATTAACACCTTTGTAGGGATGGTTTTTCACCTATTACTAAATTAAACTTGCTTCATTGGAAAGGCAGCAAGATGCATCCTCATTTCAATGTCTACTGAAATAATACAGGTTGAAACCAGGAAACATTAACGCCACTGCATCCTTGCTGCTTTCTCATGTGGAAGTCTGTTTAATGTGAAAACAAGGTGATATCTAATTAGCACACAGGTAAGGAATTACGAAAATCTTTATTTAAGGGTGAAGATGTTTCTCACAAAATTGTTGCCCCAATGCATCATTGAAATTCAAGCTGGAAAGATGATTTTAATATATCACTTGTACATTTTGTATTTCTCTTCTGGTGACAATGTAGTTTTTTTTTGTCAATTACCATTTTAATAATAGGGTAAAGAAAATTAAGTGGATTTTTAAAAGAAAACTATACTGTCAATATACTATTAAAACAAATTAAAATGGTAAAAGTTATTGTATCTTTAAGTAAAAATAAAAGAGCAAAAATATCAATCCCAGTTTTGATTACTTAAATTAACAAAAAAAAATGCATATAGCAAAGGATAGTTTCAATCTGCCTACCTCTGGGTTATGGGTCCAGCATGCTTCCATTGCAGTACTCTGCTGCACATGTAAGTGCAAGAGATCCTGAAGCACTCACTCATCATGGGAAAGTACCAATGTGTTTATTCGGTTGGTTGATGAAGAAACATCTTACAAAAACTCTCCAGATTATTGATTTTTTAATGTTTTTCTAGGAAACGTTCTAGATGTATGCTTATTAGCCTTTGTCAGTATGTACTTTTTGCAAAGTGTCTCTGT